>NC_086454.1:238675260-238975260 GCF_028390025.1 Pseudophryne corroboree
ATTACCCCAAATGTAATTTACTCTTTGGGGGTAATTCTGAGTTGATCGCAGCAGCAAGTTTGTTAGCAATTGGGCAAAACCATGTGCCCTGCAGGGGGGGGGGGGGCAGATATAACATTTGCAGAGAGAGTTAGATTTAGATGGGTTATTTTGTTTCTGTGCAGGGTAAATACTGGCTGCTTTATTTTTACACTGCAAATCTAGATTCCAGTTTGAACACACCCCGCCCAAATCTAACTCTATCTGCACGTTATATCTGCCCCTCCTGCAGTGCACATGGTTTTGCCCAACTGCTCACAAAATTGCGGCTGCGATCAACTTAGAATTAGGCCCCTTGTCTCCTTCTACACACTCTCTCAGGGGCCCGTGGACCAATCATAAGTTGGGGAGAAAATTTTTTTTACAGAGAAATGAAAGACTAGAACCGCAAACCTCTAGCTCTGATGGGCAGTGACCTTACCACTAAGCTACAATGACTGCCGATGGAAGCAACCTATCTTTTCATATGAAGTAGTCTTTCCATGGTCTGCAAAGCTCTCTGTTATATATTACATGATACACTGGCCACCCAGTGGTAAAACTCAGAATTACAACTTTGCAGCTTTGCTGCTTGGCTGACTGCATGGCATGACAACATCATGTCAGGTCAAATTGAGTGCCATTTTCAGTAAGCTGTATGTGGACACATCTGTATATCTATCTATATATCTATCTATCTATCTATCTCTCTCTCTATATATATATATATATATATGTTCATAGGTGGTAAAACTTTTGCGCCTTCAGTGCTTTTTATAGCTAAATGAAATTCTTATATGCGTACCAGATTTCCCAGGAAAGTTCGCCTGTAGTAAGTTCTTTCTTGGGTATTCTTCCTCTCTCCCTTGTAGCAGTGTAGATGTGCTCGTCAAATGCAGTATTAAATACACAGGGAGAGGAAGAATGTGTCAGTGTCATGTACAGTCAGAATTAATAAAGTGACTTCATGCAAACACGTAAAAAGTGCTAAGTGCCAAGTGCAAGGTGCAACTTTGTTAAAAATACTATAGCAAATCGTGCTTGGAGCAATAAATAAATAAAAAAATAGTGAGTGTTTGTATTTATAAGTGGTAAGAAAAGGGTAGTAATTTATGAGACAACTCACTTTTGACTTCCTTATATATGAAAGGAGGGGGGGTTAAAGGTTCAGGTATCCACCAGAATTTCCACAGCCATGTGCTGTACCTTAAAACCAAATATGCCCCATAGAAAAAAGAAAACTCTGATAGTGTAATACAATTTTAACAGAGTTTAATAGACTTTACAAACAAAAAAGGTAAAAAATGCACTTGTACAATATAAAAGATGAAATCAAGCTTATCTGAATTTACATCTGTAGAGAGGTAGTGTCATGTAGCTCTCAACGCGTTTTGTCCCTCACGCTACCAATGGGACTTCTTCAGGAGTAGTCAGGAAGTCCAATTGGTAGCGTGAGGGATGAAAAAAAAAAAAGAAAGAAAGAAAAAGAAAAAAAAATCAAAAGGAATGTTAGCTGCAGACAAACCATGCAATCAGAATCAGAACCATCAGACATTCTTGAGGAACATTTAGGGGTGTCCACGTCAGCTGATATTTCTCACACTGTCCTCATAGAGAAGCCTCTTTCACCTTCTTCCACCATTTCTGAACAGATTGAGGATTTGTGTATGGAAGTGGTACAGGATGAGGGGAATATGTGTGTACTATCTGACAGTAAGGATGTTGATGTTATTTGCTGTTGCTGTTTTCCTGTTTGATTATTTTTTTATGTACTCTGTAATTGGGCACTGCAGAACCCTTGTGGCGCCATATAAATAAAGGATAATAATAATAATAATAATTTGTGTAAGTCAGCCACTGGTGGCTGCAGTTGTTGACCGTGATAACAAGAAAGCCATTGCGATGCCTGGGCATAAAACCAAAAAAGACACCTCTTGGGTGTGGGATTATTTTTACCCTAATTGTGACAATTTTTATGATAGCATCTGCTCCATTTGTGAGGCCAAATTTAGTAGAGGTAGGAACTGAATGATGCGAGGGAGCGCTTGAATGATGTATATTCTGTAATGTTAATTATTTTTATATAAAATAGTATGCGGTGAAAAAAATATGCGGTAAATAAAAAATAAAATTACATAAATAATAAAAATGAATGAATGAACTAAAATAAATAAGTAAAAAACAAAAGTTGTGTAAGTGTAATGTAAGTATACGGTTAATATTTATTGCAATACCCGTAAAAAAAGAAAAGTTGTTAGAAAATGTTTAAGCTCCTTTGGGTAATTTGATAGTGTAGCAGTTCGTTTATAGCAGCGGCGGGTCCCGGTAATTGCCGACGGCTGGAGCCGCAAAGGTAGTTGCTAGGTACAATGCTCCCTAACTCTCCCTAGCTAACTAACCTTTGTTCGGTGTTCTTGATCACTCCGGCCGGCTAGTTCCCTTGATGTCTCGGACGGGTAGTGCTTCACCGCACGCTCGTGGGAGCTACGGCGGCAGCGCTGTTCTTTGAAGTCACTTCCCTCCGTCTCCTCTGCATTCACGGCTCTGCTAGGCGTCCAATGCGTTTCGGGCTATGTCCAGCCCTTTGTCTAGGATAACGCCCATGATCTAAGGTCTCTTATTTATAATGGATATAATTCTTTAATTAATTTCAATTAAAAACTAATTAACCTCAAAGTAGGTTAATAATTAAATAAAACCACAGTTTAACCCCGTTTTTCTTCCAGATATTGAGGATAACGGTGATAAAACAATAATGAAGTCATTTAAAGGAAGAAAAATATAAATAAAAATAAAATAAAAATAATAAAATAAAAATAAAAATAAGCAGGTATTGCAAACAAATATTATGCTTGTGTGTATTAAAAAAATTAATATAAATATATATAAAGAAATTAAATTTAAATCCTGATATGTTTGGTTGTTTAATAATTTAAAAAAAGGAATTGAGATCAAAATCTATATTTAGTCCATTAGGTTGCAATGTTTGTAAAAAGAAAATCCACTTTGTTTCACTTTTTCGAAGTTCTTTGCAGAAATCACCTCCTCTCCAATGATAATTATTTTTTTGTATTGCCATGTACTTCAAATCTGCAGGGTTTTTATTATGAACTTCAGAGAAATGTTTCGAAAGGCCATGAGTCTGAAGGCCCTTCCTAATATTGAAAATATGTTCTGCAACCCTAGTTTTAAGTTTTCTCTTCGTTTGTCCCACATACTGGAGGCCACACGGGCATTCCAGCAAGTATATGACCCCTTCTGAGTCACAAGTAATTTTCTCCCTAATTCTATACATTTTCTTTGTGACTGTTGAACAGAATTCTATGATAGGTTTGGTACTCTTTTGTTTTGTAATCTTGCATGGTAGACAGCTTAAACAGTTGTAATGTCCATAATTCTCTTTTATTCTTGGTCTTCTCATTGGAACATAGCTCTTTACCAATTTGTGTCTTAAACTCTGTGCTTTTTTTAAAATGATTCTTGGTTTCTCTTCAATGCATTCTTTCAATTGTTTGTCCAGGTGTAAGATGTGCCAGTGTTTCCTTAAAATTGATTCCAGAATGTGATGTTGACTATTATACTGCGTGATAAAAGTGACATTTTGGTATTTTCGTTCATCTCTTTTCTTGTATTGTATTAAATCTGTTCTGTTTAGTTACGCTATAGTATCTATTTCTGTTTGAAGTGATTTTTCTTTATAGCCTCTTCGTGTAAACTTTTTCATTTCTTTACTCTGTTGCAGGAATGTGTCGGTTTCGGAGCAATTCCTTTTGAGTCTACGAAATTGGCCTCCAGGGATGTTTTTTAGCCAGTTGTAATGATGATTACTTGTTCTTGGCAATGTGTTGTTACCACTTACTTCTTTGACATGATTTCTTGTTTGTATTTTGTTGTCCTTAATGTATATCTCTAGGTCCAGGTATACAATTTCTTCTTTGCTTGTATTAGAAATGAATTCAAGGCCATAACTATTGTTGTTGAGGTAGCTAAGAAAGTCCTGTAATTTTTCATCTGATCCTGTCCAGATAAACAGCAGGTCATCTATGTACCGCCTCCAGTGTAAGATGTATTCTTTAAACGGATTATCTTGCCAGATCTTCTCTTCCTCCCATTTCGCCACAAATAGATCCGCGTAACTTGGCGCGAAAGAACTGCCCATCGCAGTCCCCTTCGTTTGAATATAGTATTTGCCTTGATTCCAGAAGTAGTTTCTTTGAAGAATATACTTGATACAACTCATAATAAAATTAATTTGTTCATTCGGTAAAGATGTGCCTGTTGACAGAAAAAATCTTGATGCTTCGCAGCCCATGTCGTGGTCTATGCATGTATAAAGGGAACGTACATCGCTTGTGCACAGTGTATATTCTTTTTTCCATTCTATGGTTGTTAGTAGTTGTAAAGCACTTAAGGTGTCCTTTAAATAACTTTTTTGTGCTTGTACCAGTTCTTGTAGAAAAAAGTCTGTGTATTTGGAAAGATTGGAGGACAGGGAACCTATTCCAGAGACGATTGGATGGCCAGGTGGATTTTTTTTGTCTTTATGCAGCTTCGGTAACTGATAGAATGTAGGTATTTACGGATGTTCTATGAAAATTAAAGAAGAAGATAACCACCACAATTAATACGATTAATGAAGGCATCTTCAATCTGAGCCACAAACAACTTACAGAACATCAAATATCTTTACTTAATAAAGGTCTAAAATTTTCACGGCATTCCAGCATAAATCAATTTGAGTTGTTCATTAACACTCAAAAATCCATCAGGAAACTCTGTATAAAGAAATTCTTCAACAAAGAAGACCGAGGTGAAAAGATACAAGAAATTGCAGAATTATTTCAACACAGCCACTTTAAACCAAATTCAACATTCTTTCCAGCACACATTAAAGGTCCACACATTGAAACCTTTCAAAAACTAGTAGAGAACGATATCAGAACAATTACAGATAAAGAGAAAATGAAGATCAACCTGAATAAAGAAGAATTAAAAGCACTAGAAGAATTGAAGAAAGATGATTCCATCATTATAAAGCCAGCAGATAAAGGTGGCGGACTAGTCATATTGGACAAATCAAAGTATGAGGCAGAAGTAGAAAATCTACTAGCTGACAATCACACATATAACATTTTGAACAAAGATCCTACTAAGATATATCAGAAAGAACTTAAAGAACTGTTGAATGAAGGGCTGGAATTAGGCATCCTCATCCAAAAAGAATACAATTTCCTTTTCATAGAACATCCGAAAATACCTACATTCTATCAGTTACCGAAGCTGCATAAAGACCAAAAAAATCCACCTGGCCATCCAATCGTCTCTGGAATTGGTTCCCTGTCCTCCAATCTTTCCAAATAAACAGACTTTTTTTTACAAGAACTGGTACAAGCACAAAAAAGTTATTTAAAGGACAACTTAAGTGCTTTACAACTACTTTCAACCATAGAATGGAAAAAAGAATATACACTGTGCACAAGCGATGTACGTTCCCTTTATACATGCATAGACCACGACATAGGCTGCGAAGCATCAAGATGTTTTCTGTCAACAGGCACATCTTTACCGAATGAACAAATTAATTTTATTACGAGTTGTATCAAGTATATTCTTCAAAGAAACTAATTCTGGAATCAAGGCAAATACTATATTCAAACGAAGGGGACTGCGATGGGCAGTTCTTTCGCGCCAAGTTACGCGAATCTATTTGTGGCAAAATGGGAGGAAGAGAAGATCTGGCAAGATAATCCGTTTAAAGAATACATCTTACACTGGAGGCGGTACATAGATGACCTGCTGTTTATCTGGACAGGATCTGATGAAAAATTATGGGACTTTCTTAGCTACCTCAACAACAATAGTTATGGCCTTGAATTCATTTCTAATACAAGCACAGAAGAAATTGTATACCTGGACCTAGAGATAAACATTAAGGACAACAAAATACAAACAAGAAATCATGTCAAAGAAGTAAGTGGTAACTACACATTGCCAAGAACAAGTAATCATCATTACAACTGGCTAAAAAACATCCCTGGAGGCCAATTTCGTAGACTCAAAAGGAATTGCTCCGAAACCGACACATTCCTGCAACAGAGTAAAGAAATGAAAGAAAAGTTTACACGAAGAGGTTATAAAGAAAAATCACTTCAAACAAAAATAGATACTATAGCGTCGCTAAACAGAACAGATTTAATACAATACAAGAAAAGAGATGAACAAAAATACCAAAATGTCACTTTTATCACGCAGTATAATAGTCAACATCACATTCTGGAATCAATTTTAAGGAAACACTGGCACATCTTACACCTGGACAAACAATTGAAAGAATGCATTGAAGAGAAACCAAGAATCATTTACAAAAAAGCACAGAGTTTAAGACACGAATTGGTAAAGAGCTATGTTCCAATGAGAAGACCAAGAATAAAAGAGAATTATGGACATTACAACTGTTTAAGCTGTCTACCATGCAAGATTACAAAACAAAAGAGTACCAAACCTATCATAGAATTCTGTTCAACAGTCACAAAGAAAATGTATAGAATTAGGGAGAAAATTACTTGTGACTCAGAAGGGGTCATATACTTGCTGGAATGCCCGTGTGGCCTCCAGTATGTGGGACAAACTAAGAGAAAACTTAAAACTAGGGTTGCAGAACATATTTTCAATATTAGGAAGGGCCTTCAGACTCATAGCCTTTCGAAACATTTCTCTGAAGTTCATAATAAAAACCCTGCAGATTTGAAGTACATGGCAATACAAAAATTATCATTGGAGAGGAGGTGATTTCTGCAAAGAACTTCGAAAAAGTGAAACAAAGTGGATTTTCTATTTACAAACATTGCAACCTAATGGACTAAATATAGATTTTGATCTCAATTCCTTTCTTTAAATTATTAAACATATCAGGATTTAAATTTAATTTCTTTATATATATTCATATTATTTTTTTTAATACACACAAGCATAATATTTGTTTGCAATACCTGCTTATTTTTATTTTATTATTTTTATTTTATTTTTATTTATATTTTTCTTCCTTTAAATGACTTCATTATTGTTTTATCACCGTTATCCTCAATATCTGGAAGAAAAACGGGGTTAAACTGTGGTTTTATTTAATTATTAACCTACTTTGAGGTTAATTAGTTTTTAATTGAAATTAATTAAAGAATTATATCCATTATAAATAAGAGACCTCAGATCATGGGCGTTATCCTAGACAAAGGGCTGGACATAGCCCAAAATGTCTTGGACGCCTAGCAGAGCCACGAATGCAGAGGAGACGGAGGGAAGTGACTTCAAAGAACAGCGCCGCTGCCGCAGCTCCCACGAGCGTGCGGTGAAGCACTACCCGTCCGAGACATCAAGGTAACCAGCCGGCCGGAGTGATCAAGAACACCGAACAAAGGTTAGTTAGCTAGGGAGAGTTAGGGAGCATTGTACCTAGCAACTACCTTTGCGGCTCCAGCCGCCGGCAATTACCGGGACCCACCGCTGCTATAAACGAACTGCTACACTATCAAGTTACCCAAAGGAGCTTAAACATTTTCTAACAACTTTTCTTTTTTTACAGGTATTGCAATAAATATTAACCGTATACTTACATTACACTAACATAATTTTTGTTTTTTACTTATTTATTTTATTTAATTCATTCATTTTTATTATTTATGTAATTATTTATGTAATTTTATTTTTTATTTACCGCATATTTTTTTCACTGCATACTATTTTATATAAAAATAATTAACATTACAGAATATACATCATTCAAGCGCTCCCTCGCATCATTCATTTACTGTTTATTTATAGGAGCTGCTGAAACATAACAATAGCGCAGTAATATTCATCAATTTCTTTATTCTAGAGGTAGGAACGTTAGCTATCTAGGCATCTCCTTCATGTTACATCATTTGCTGCGAAGACATGAAATTTATTGTGCAAGATTATAATGTAATTAGTACCTCATCATCAACATACTCAGAGTAATTACTTAATGGAGGAAGTCCTTCTAAAAAATTGTTTTGTGGGGGCCCAAACAAACCAATAATTTCAGCCACAAGTAACAGTACCTGTTGCTGAAATGATTGGTTTGTTAAACTGCATGTCCTGTTTAATATATACAACATAATTGTGGGTGGGAGGGCCCAAGGACAATTCCATCTTGCACCTTATTTCTTTGCGTTATGTGCTCTTTGGATAATTTTTTGAGCATAGTTTATAAAACTGCCATCCTGTCTGCCACTGCAGTGCCACTCCAAGATGTGCCAGGTGTTTGTGCCAATCACTTCTATGCTCAGCTTAGGTACCTCGGTGCAACTTTTGCCCTAAACTGGATAAAAACAATATTGTGAGCTGTGAGGTATTCAAAATAGACTGGAAATGTGTGGAAATCAATGTTATTGAGGTTAATAATATTGTATGAACAAAAACACCCCCAAATCCTGTGATTTTAGCTGTTTTTATGATTTTTTTTCTATTAGACCGAGAACTAAAACACATGGATAGTTTTGACAAAACCAATCCAAAACCAAAACATGAATAAAAAAACAAAACCAAAACCTGAAAAATGTCCAGGCGCACATTTCTACTTACCAATACTCTGTTCATAGTGTCTGTGAACTGGATATAGAGCCTTATTAATACAACATACAATAGAAACAATATTGTCCAACTTTTGTAGAAGTCAAAGTTATCAAGCCACACACCTAACTGGTTAAATAAACTGTTACAGAGAGTGAGAACCTCACATGGGGGCAGATGTACTGTATTAACCTGGCAAAGGGATAAAGAAGTGATAAACCAGTGATACACGCAAGGTGATAACGCACCAACCAATCATTACGGATTTCAAAAAAGAGGATTTTGGAACTTACCAGGTAAATCCTTTTCTTTGAATCCATAGGGGCACTGGAGTACTCTTGGGATATGGATGGTGCAATAGCAGGGATAGGCACTTTTAAATATTTAAATGTGTAACCCTCATTCCTCTCCATACTCCCAAGATGCCTCAGTGTTTTTTGCTGAGTCGAACAGGAGCGAAAGAGAGGATGAACAATGGAGAATTACATATTACATAATAACATAACGGACAACTAGAAAGTTGACACGACAACAGATAACAATCACCATAACCTTTAAACAAGCCGGTGATAAAGTGTTACCATAAGATATACTGAACCTACCATGAGACAGGTGAAACTGCTCTGGGCAGGCGTCCAGTGCCCCCTATGGATTCAAAGAAAAGATTTACCTGGTAAGTAGAAAAATCCTCTTTTCTTTTTCATCTGCTAGGGGTCACTAGAGTACTCTTGGGATGTACCAAAGTTTCTCCCTTGGGCGGGAGAGTTGGTTGGCACCTGTAACAGTAGACAGCCAAAGCTAGATGCTTATGCCATAGAATTATTAAATTTGTAAAAGCGCAGAAATGTGTGCACTGATGACCCTGTAGATGCATGGCAAAGATATATCGTGGAAGCACCACGACCTGCTGCCCATGACGTTCCCACAGAACGCATGTGCTGAAATAGTTGCAGGTGGTTTTAAACTAGCAAAATAAGCCTGACGAATGGTCAGCTCAACCCATCTAGCCATTTCTGTGTGGAAGCTGGCCAACCTATATTGACTGATGTTCGTGCTACATAAATGCGAAGCGCGTGAACTACATCTAAAGAAGCTGGAATTCCTGAACCTTCTGAGAAACAGGAACTACAGTATGATTGGTTGATTATTTGAAAAAGGGATACTACCTTTGGTAGAAAAGCGGGACCCGTCTGAAGTTCCGCTATGTCATCATGAAACCCCAGACACGGCGTCTTGCATGACAACGCACCCAACCTGAAACATGCCTTGACGAAGCTAAGGCTAATAGAAAAAAACATTTTCTAAGTTAGAATCTTAACCTCCAGTTGTTGTAAGGGTTCAAAAATTGAGGACTGGCAAAAGGCTAAAACTAGATTAAATTTCTATGGAGCTGTAGGTGGTATAAATGGAGATTGAACTCTAGGAGACCTTGCAGGAATGTATTCACTGTTGGCAAAAGAGCCAAACGGTGGTGAAAATAAAAAAAATTACAAAACAGAAACCTGCACCTCTAGTGTTACTAAACATAGTCCTCCATCTAACCCCATCTGTAAAAATAGTAAAAGACAGGATAACTTGAAAGAAGATGACGGAAAATTCCGAGCTGTACACCAACCAAAATAAGCTCACCAAATCCTTCGATAATGAGCTGCTGTAACTGGCTTTCTAGCACGTAACATGGTTGGTATAACCGACTGTGGAATACCGTTTCGTCTTAAGAGAACGGTTTCAACAGCCACTCCATTAAACGCAGCCATGCTAAATCAGGGTAAAGAAGCGGACCCTATTGCAAAAGGTCTGGACATAGCGGAAGCGGCCACGGATGGTCTGCAAATAGCCCGTCGAGATCAGAGAACCACACTCTACGAGGCCAATGAGCCACCACTAGTATGATGGTCGTAGATTCTCCTTTGATTGTCTTTAGCAAACGAGGAAGCATCGGAAATGATGGAAACAAATACATGAAGCTGTACAACCATGCAATCATGAGGGCATGCATGGCCCCCGCCGTTGGATCTACTAGACACATCCTGGTGTCTAATGATTTTGTCGAAAAGCCATTAGATCCACCTGTGGATAAGCCCACTGCTGGACTGTCAGCTTGAACACTTTTGGATGTAAGGGCCATTCTTCTGGATGAAAATCCTGATGACTGAGTAAACTGGTTCTTGGTGTCCACTCATGAAATGAACACTACCGATAAAATCACTTAGTGATGCTCAGCCCAACTGAGGATTCGAGCCACTTCTCGCATGACTATGCGATTTCGAGTTACTCCTTGTTTGTCGATGTATGTGACTGCCATAGCGTTGTCTGTCTGAACAGTCTGAGAATGGAGTAAGTGTTGCCGAGCACTGAAAATTGCCCTGAGTTCTGGGACAATTATTGACAGTAATCTTTCATGGTCTGACCATAGACCCTGAAGCAGACAATGTATGATTATTGATTCCAAATCTCTGAGTGAGATTTTTTATTTGGAGCCACCAGAGTAGTGACACTAGCCCTTGGAGACAAACGCACCGTTTGATATGTAGATGTGATACTGACCACTGTGCGAGAAGATGTAGCTGAAAAGGACGTGAGTGAACATTTACAAACTTGAGTGCTTAGAAGAACGCCACCACCAGTCCTAATAGTCGAATGCACAAGAGCACAGAGACTGTCCATGGTTTGAGCACAAGCTATACTAGTTTTTGAAGGTGACAATCCAACCTTGCTGCGCTAGGACATTGTACATTAGCAAAGCATTTTGAAGGAGTATTTGTTGGAACAAAGCCATGATGAGTAGATTGTCTAAATAAAGAAAGAGCACCACTGCCAGGAATCTGAGATGAACAATTATTACAGACATCACCTTTGGGAATACCTGAGGCGCTGATGATAGGTGAAACAGTAGTGCCTGAAATTAATAATGGGTCTGTTGTACTGCAACCCGTAAGGACACCTGAGGTAGTGTCCAATCTGGAATAAATTTAAAGTCACTCTGCGCTATTGTTGTTTTTACTTAGGCTTTGAAATGAGTGAAGTCACATATATAGGCAATATATTATTCTTTAATAAATAAATCACATTGACCCATACATATACATATTATAAAACTATTCAATTATAATAAAACCATACAGGTATATTCCTATCACTATGCATGCAATTGGATATTCAATATAAAATCTTCCAAATCGCTCATTTAGCCTGTCTTGAAAAACCGCAATGGTTGAAGACACTCACACTCAATATTTCAACCTTTGTCCCCAAAATTGCGGAACCACCCACCTGTGAAAGTCTGAAACCACGCCAAGTGACATATCTGAAAGCGTGCTTTCACTACTGAAGAGCTGAGTTGGGTTTGAAGCATGTGATGCAACTGGATTGTCAGCCAGTTTTTTTTTTTTTTTAAGATGGTTAGTGGGTTTGGAAAACCATGGCCACTACCACAGCACAAAAGAACTGAGGTCTAAAAGACCTGAAAGCTGGTCCACAGTATTTCCTTTGAGGTACCGGTGTGGGCAATGGTAGGAACACAGCTTTCCTCTAGTAGCCTGAGAACCACTAGTCCAATTCAGGACAAAAAACATGTCGCCAGTATAAGGCAACACCTCCTTCTGGTTTTCACTTAGTCTCTGCTTGCCAAGATCATGTCCAAACCACCCTACGGGCCGCAGTGATGGAGGCTGTAATCCGACATTGGACTTGTCCCACCTCCATAGATGCAGTAGGCAAATACTCAGCCAATTCACAAATGTGATCGGTAAGAAGTTAGTCTGAGAAAATACCTTGTTGCAGACCTAACCTGAGCAGTTTAGCCTAGGCTCCTATAGCCTTTTTACCAAAAATCCAACTACAGTTGGTCTAAACAACACCCCTGCTGCTGTATAAATGGACTTTAGCATAGACTCTAGTTTACGCTCAGACGTCGTTGTAGCAGGACCTGGAATTGTTAATTTTTTCCGGGTAGCAAATAAATCTTATATTTTTACAGTGGCCTCTCTGTCTCAATGAAGCACCTGGCATACCTGCCAGATGAGGCAATCACTAACCTCACTATGTGACTGCCAGCCCAGTTGACCTCTCACCTTCTCTTATTGAGATAACAGGTCTGGCATTAAATCATCATATTATGAGACTAATGATGACTACTGTTAGAAATAGAACTATACATATAGTTTGGAGGCCCTGCCAGGTTCTTGAAATTTCCTGAGCCCACTCATGCTGCTCAGATGGCATTGATTGTGGATGAGACCTTGCTGACTCACTGTCATTTTGTGTCGCTGACAATTCCGTTGTCCTATTTGGGGAGCGGCGGAAGCAGTGCCATGCAATGCTTTTGCACATATGAAGTGTACTGGGGGTGCAGACATGCAGGGCAAACTAGCCCTGTGCTGGGCGTCCCACCGCATGGCTAAGTAACTGACTGTAGATGTGCTAAATTTAACACATCTACGATCAGATCTGAATGACCCCCTAGGATTTAACTTTACAATTAATACTGTCTCCACAAATAACTTATAATGCAAGTTTTATAACATAATTATAAGGATTTAGAACAGTTCAGTTACAGAGTTAAAATAATTATAGTTCCTCAAAAGCAGAATATGATATATAATATGTAGAGATGAGCGGGTTTGGTTCCTCGGGATCCGTACCCCCCCGAACTTCACCTATTTTACACTGTTCGGAGGCAGTCCCGGATCTTCCTGCCTTGCTTGGTTAACCGCCCGAACGTCATCATCCCGCTGTCGGATTCTCGCGAGATTCGTATTCTATATAAGGAGCCGCGCATCGCCGCCATTTTCACTCGTGCTTTGGAGATTGAACGGAGAGGACATGGCTGCATTCTCTCCCTGAAAAGCTCCGTAATCTGTGCTCAGTGTGCTGAAAATATCTGTGCTCAGTGTGCTGCAAATAATCTGTGCTCAGTTTGCTGAAAATATCTACATTCTCTGCCTGAAAACGCTCCATATCTGTGCTCAGTGTGCTGCAAATATCTGATCAGTGTGCTGCATTGTGGGGATTGGGGACCACCAGTATATAATATATATACTTTTCTATAGCTTCTATACTGCTTGTCAGGACACATGGTCACAGTTACACCGCTCTGTCCTGATATATACAATAATATATATTAGTGATGAGCAGGTTCGGTTCCTCGAGATCCGAACCCCCCCGAACTTCACCCATTTTACACGGTTCCGAGGTAGCCTCGGATCTTCCCGCCTTGCTCGGTTAACCCGAGCGTGCCCGAACGTCATCATCCCGCTGTCGGATTCTCGCGAGATTCGTATTCTATATAAGGAGCCGCGCGTCGCCGCCATTTTCATTTGTGCTTTGGAGATGATAGCGAGAGGACGTGGCTGCGTTCTCTCAGTTTCTGTGCTCAGTGTGCTGCAAATATCTGTGCTCAGTGTGCTGCAAATTTCTGTGCTCAGTGTGCTGAAAATATCTACGTTCTCTGTCTGAAAAACGCTCCATATCTGTGCTGCATTGTAGTATATAATAGGAGGACATTGCTCTAGATGTGTGTCGTCAAGTATACTATCCATCCATACCTGTGCTGCATTTTAGTTGTGCGCAGTATATAGTAGGAGGACAGTGCAGAATTTTGCTAACCACCAGTATATATATAGCAGTACGGTACAGTAGTCCACTGCTCTACCTCTGTGTCGTCAAGTATACTATGCATCCATACCTGTGCTGCATTTTAGTTGTGCGCAGTATACTATATAGTAGGAGGACAGTGCAGAATTTTGTTGACCACCAGTATATATATATAGATATAGCAGTAAGGTACAGTAGTCCGCTGCTCTACCTCTGTGTCATCAAGTATACTATGCATCCATACCTGTGCTGCATTTTAGTTGTGCGCAGTATATAGTAGGAGGACAGTGCAGAATTTTGCTGACCACCAGTATATATATAGCAGTATGGTACAGTAGTCCACTGCTCTACCTATGTTTCGTCAAGTATACTATGCATCCATACCTGTGCTGCATTTTAGTTGTGCGCAGTATACTATATAGTAGGAGGACAGTGCAGAATTTTGCTGACCACCAGTATATATATATAGCAGTACGGTACAGTAGTCCACTGCTCTACCTCTGTGTCATCAAGTATACTATGCATCCATACCTTTGCTGCATTTTAGTTGTGCACAGTATACTATATAGTAGGAGGACAGTGCAGAATTTTGCTGACCACCAGTATATATATAGCAGTACGGTACAGTAGTCCACTGCTCTACCTCTGTGTCTTCAAGTATACTATGCATCCATACCTGTGCTGCATTTTAGTTGTGCGCAGTATATAGTAGGAGGACAGTGCAGAATTTTGCTGACCACCAGTATATATATAGCAGTACGGTACAGTAGTCCATTGCTCTTCCTCTGTGTCATCAAGTATACTACAAAAGTTCAGTAAAATGACCCAAAAATCAAAATTAAAAGCGTAAACTTACCAATATGCCATTTACGACACGGAGTGGCAAGGAACGGCTGAGGCCCTGGCCTATGTTCATGGCTAGTGGTTCAGATTCACATGAGGATGGAATCACTCATCCTCTCACTAGAAAACTGCAGTGCCACTCCTAGATGGGCCAGGTGTTTGTGTCGGCCACTTGGGTCACTTAGCTTAGCCATCCAGCGAACTTGGTGCACCTCTTTTTTTCTTTGCATCATGTGCTGTTTGGGGACTATTTTTTAAATCTGCCAACTTGTCTGATACTGCATTGCCACTCCTAGATGGGCCAGGTGTTTGTGTCGGCCAGTTGGGTCGCTTAGCTTAGCCATCCAGCGACCTCGGTGCACCTCTTTTTTTCTTTGCATCATGTGCTGGTTGGGGACTATTTTTTAAATCGGCCATCCTGTCTGACACTGCAGTGCCACTCCTAGATGGGCCAGGTGTTTGTGTCGGCCACTTGGGTCACTTAGCTTAGCCATCCAGCGACCTTGGTTCACCTCTTTTTT
The DNA here is from genome assembly GCF_028390025.1 of Pseudophryne corroboree. Lineage (NCBI taxonomy): Eukaryota > Metazoa > Chordata > Amphibia > Anura > Myobatrachidae > Pseudophryne > Pseudophryne corroboree. The sequence continues at coordinate 238,690,827 of NC_086454.1, forward strand.
TCTTTGCATCATGTGCTGTTTGGGGACTATTTTTTAAATCTGCCATCCTGTCTGATACTGCAGTGCCACTCCTAGATGGGCCAGGTGTTTGTGTCAGCCATTTGGGTCGCTTAGCTTAGCCATCCAGCGACCTTGGTGCACCTCTTTTTTCTTTGCATCATGTGCTGTTTGGGGACTATTTTTTAAATCGGCCATCCTGCCTGACACTGCAGTGCCACTCCTAGATGGGCCAGGTGTTTGTGTCGGCCACTTGGGTCGCTTAGCTTAGCCATCCAGCGACCTTGGTGCACCTCTTTTTTCTTTGCATCATGTGCTGTTTGGGGACTATTTTTTAAATCTGCCATCCTGCCTGACACTGCAGTGCCACTCCTAGATGGGCCAGGTGTTTGTGTCGGCCACTTGGGTCGCTTAGCTTAGTCATCCAGCGACCTCGGTGCAAATTTTAGGACTAAAAATAATATTGTGAGGTGTGAGGTCTTCAGAATAGACTGGAAATGAGTGGAAATGATGGTTATTGAGGTTAATAATACTATGGGATCAAAATGACCCCCACATTATATGATTTAAGCTGTTTTTGAGGGTTTTTTGAAAAAAAAAACACCTGAATCCAAAACACACCCGAATCCGACAAAAAAATTTCGGTGAGGTTTTGCCAAAACACGTCCGAATCCAAAACACGGCCGTGGAACCGGATCCAAAACCAAAACACAAACCCCGAAAAATTTCCGGTGCACATCACTAATATATATACTTTTCTATAGCCTCCTTACTGCTTGTCAGGACACATGTGTCACAGTTACATCGCTCTGTACTGATATATATAGTAATATATATACTTTTCTATAGCTTCTATACTGCTTGTCAGGACACACATGTGTCACAGTTACACCGCTCTGTACTACTACTGATAAATAGTAATATATATAATTTTCTATAGCTTCTATACTGCTTGTCAGGACACATGTGTCACAGTTACACTGCTCTGTACTGATATAAACAATAATATATAAACTTTTCTATAGCTTCTAGTATTACAGTGCAGCATTTTGGAGACCAACAGTATACATATATAGTACAGTACAGTAGTCCATTGCTATTGATATATTACTGGCATATAATTCCACACATTAAAAAATGGAGAACAAAAATGTGGAGGGTAAAATAGGGAAAGATCAAGATCCACTTCCACCTCATGCTGAAGCTGCTGCCACTAGTCATGGCCTAGACAAATAAATGCCATCAACGTAGTCTGCCAAGGCCGATGCCCAACGTCATAGTAGAGAGTATGTAAAATCCAAAAAACAAAAGTTCAGTAAAATGACCCAAAAATCAAAATTAAAAGCGTCTGATGAGAATCGTAAACTTGCCAATATGCCATTTACGACACGGAGTGGCAAGGAACGCTGAGGCCCTGTCCTATGTTCATGGCTAGTGGTTCAGCTTCACATGAGGATTGAAGCACTCATCCTCCCGCTAGAAAAATGAAAAGACTTAAGCTGGCAAAAGCACAGCAAAGAACTGTACGTTCTTCTAAATCACAAATCCCCAAGGAGACTCCAATTGTGTCGGTTGCGATGCCTGACCTTCCCAACTCTGGACGGGAAGAGGTGGCACCTTCCACCATTTGCACGCCCCCTGCAAGTAATGGAAGGAGCACCCGCAGTCCAGTTTCTGATAGTCAAATTGAAGATGTCACTGTTGAAGTACACCAGGATGAGGATATGGGTGTTGCTGGCGCTGAGGAGGAAATTGACAAGGATGATTCTGATGGTGAGGTGGTTTGTTTAAGTCAGGCACCCGGGGAGACACCTGTTGTCCGTGGGATGAATATGGCCATTGACATGCCTGGTCAAATTACAAAAAACATCACCTCTTCGGTGTGGAATTATTTTAACAGAAATGCAGACAACAGGTGTCAAGCCGTGTGTTGCCTTTGTCAAGCTGTAATAAGTAGGGGTAAGGACGTTAACCACCTAGGAACATCCTCCCTTATACGTCACCTGGAGCGCATTCATCAGAAGTCATTGACAAGTTCAAAAACTTTGGGTGACAGCGGAAGCAGTCCACTGACAACTAAATCCCTTCCTCTTGTACCCAAGCTCCTGCAAACCACACCACCAACTCCCTCAGTGTCAATTTCCTCCTTAGACAGGAATGCCAATAGTCCTGCAGGCCATGTCAGTGGCAAATCTGACGAGTCCTCTCCTAACTGGGATTACTCCGATGGATATTTGAGTGTAACGCCTACTGCTGCTGGCGCTGCTGTTGTTGCTGCTGGGAGGCAATCGTCATCCCAGAGGGGAAGTCAGAAGACCACTTGTACTACTTCCAGTAAGCAATTGACTGTCCAACAGTCCTTTGTGAGGAAGATGAAATATCACAGCAGTCATCCTGCTGCAAAGCGGATAACTCAGGTCTTGGCAGCTGCGGTGGTGTTAAACGTGTGTCCGGTATCCACCGTTAATTCACAGGTAATTAGAGAATTGATTGAGGTACTGTGTGTCCGGTGCCAAATACCATCTAGGTTCCATTTCTCTAGGCAAGCGATACCGAGAATGTACACAGGCGTCAGAAAAAGAGTCACCAGTGTCCTAAAAAATGCAGTTGTACCAATGTCCACTAAACCACGTACATGTGGACAAGTGGAGCAGGGCAGACTCGGGACTATATGACTGTGACTGCCCACTGGGTAGATGTATTGCCTCCCGCAGCAAGAACAGCAGCGGTGGCACCAGTAGAAGCATCTCGCAAATGCCAACTCATTCCTAGGCAGGCTACGCTTTGTATCACCGCTTACCATAAGAGGCACACAGCTGACAACCTCTTACAGAAACTGAGGAACATCATCGCAGAATGGCTTACCCCAATTGTACTCTCCTGGGGATTTGTGACATTGGACAACACCACCAATATTGTGCGTGTATTACATGTGGGCAAATTCCAGCACGTCCCATGTTTTGCACATACATTGAATTTGGTGGTGCAGAATGTTTTAAAAAATGACAGGGGCATGCAAGAGATGCTTTCGGTGGCCCGAAGAATTTTGGGCCACTTTCGGCATTCAGCCACCGCGTGCCGAAGACTGGAGCACCAGCAAACACTCCTGAACCTGCCCCGCCATCATCTGAAGCAAGAGGTGGTAAGGAGGTGGAATTCAACCCTCTATATGCTTCAGAGGATGGAGGAGCAGCAAAAGGCCATTCAAGCCTATACATCTGCCTACGATATAGGCAAAGGAGGGGGAATGCACCTGACTCAAGCGCAGTGGAGAATGATTTCAACGTTGTGCAAGATTCTGCAACCCTTTGAACTTGCCACACGGGAAGTCAGTTCAGACACTGCCAGCCTGAGTCAGGTGAATCCCCTCATCAGGCTTTTGCAGAAGAAGCTGGAGAGATTGAAGGAGGAGCTAAAACGGAGCGATTCCGCTAGGCATGTGGGACTTGTGGATGGAGCCCTTAATTCGCTTAACCAGGTTTCACGGGTGGTCAATCTGTTGAAATCAGAGCACTACATTCTGTCCACCGTGCTCGATCCTAGGTTTAAAGCCTACATTGTATCTCTCTTTCCAAAAGACACAAGTGTGCAGAGGTGCAAAGACCTGCTGGTGAGACACTTGTCAAGTCAAGCGGAACGTGACCCGTCAACAGCTCCTCCTTCACATTCTCCCGCAACTGGCTAAGAATTCCAAGCCCACCCGCTGGCGGTGATGCAGGGCAGTCTGGAGCGAGTGCTGACATCTGGTCCGGACTGAAGGACCTGCCAACGATTACTGACATGTCGTCTACTGTCACTGCATATGATTCTGTCATTATTGAAAGAAGGGTGGAGGATTATATGAGTGACCGCATCCAAGTAGGCACGTCAGACAGTCCGTACGTATACTGTCAGGAAAAAGAGGCAATTTGGAGGCCCTTGCACAAATTGGCTTTATTTTACCTAAGTTGCCCCCCTTTAGTGTGTACTCCGAAAGAGTGTTTAGTGCAGCCGGTCACCTTGTCAGCAATCGGCGTACGAGGTAACTTCCATAAAATGTGGAGAAGATGATGTTCATCAAAATGAATTATAATCAATTCCTCCATGGAGACATTCACAAGCAATTGCCTCCAGAAAGTACACAGGAACCTGAGATGGTGGATTCCAGTGGGGACAAATTAATAATCTGTGAGGAGGGGGATGTACATAGTGAAAGGGGTGAGGAATCAGACGATGAGGAGGAGGTGGACATCTTGCCTCTGTAGAGCCAGTTTGTGCAAGGAGAGATTGATTGCTTCTTTTTTGGTGGGGGCCCAAACCAACCAGTCATTTCAGTCACAGTTGTGTGGCAGACACTGTCACTGAAATGATGGGTTTGTTAAAGTATGCATGTCCTGTTTATACAACATAAGGGTGGGTGGGAGGGCCCAAGGACAATTCCATCTTGCACCTCTTTTTTCTTTCATTTTTCTTTGCATCATGTGCTGTTTGGGGACTATTTTTTGAAGTGTCATCCTGTCTGACACTGCAGTGCCACTCCTAGATGGGCCAGGTGTTTGTGCCGGCCACTTGGGTTGCTTAGCTTAGTCATCCAGCGACCTCGGTGCAAATTTTAGGACTAAAAATAATATTGTGAGGTGTGAGGTGTTCAGAATAGACTGGAAATGAGTGGAAATTATGGTTATTGAGGTTAATAATACTATGGGATCAAAATGCCCCCCACATTCTATGATTTAAGCTGTTTTTGAGGGTTTTTTGAAAAAAAAAACCAAATCCGACAACGCGTCCGAATGCAAAACACGACCACGGAACCGAATCAGAAACCAAAACACAAAACCCGAAAAATGTCCGGTGCACATCTCTAATAATATGATATAAAAATAAAGCAATGAATAATAACATTGATAAACAAAAGGAAATGACCAGATGATCCATTTAATGAATAAATGTGTGAGATACAATCTATTCATAATAAGTAGAATAACATTTATGTCCTCTGACCATACTTAATTCGTAGGGAAAAACAACATGGAATATAAAAATCCACAAACTGTTCAAATGTAAGGTTTGCTAAAAAACAAACAAAAAAACAACTTTCTTTTTATTGAAAGGACTGAGTTGCTTGGATTTTCAATGAAACAATAGATGTGTGTTTTGTAACAGCAGTCACGTCTCTAAATAATAACATTAGAAGGAAAAAAAAATAGTTTCTGCCAAAAACACTAGCTTTACTGCCAAAGGAATTGAATTCCACATACATTATGTTACAAATACCTGTCAATCTTACTGGCAAAAAAAAGAGTAAGGATTTTTTTTCCCTGGTTTATATAAAACAATCTACTCAAGAGATATCTAAAAGCATTTATCTATATTTTAATTTATATGTAGAAGTCTCACTGCATGCACATAATTTAAAGATGAATTAACTTTCTGTACAGTATTTTGTATTTTAAATAAGAACCGCTCCGAACTTCCAGGATTTGAGTCTATTCAGGATACGGATCGGGGTTTCCTGCTAGGCTCCGGTTTCAAGTCAAGGTAAAACATCATCCTCCCAGCATTGGATTCTAACAGTTTTTGGATCATATATAATGACGGAACTCAGTGTCATTTCTCTCTGCTCAGGTATGCTGCTATGTGCTGCACTGTACTCTGCTATAAATTGGCTGAGCTGTATGTATAGTCATTGTATTCAAGGGTCATGCGGGTTGGGTACGCACGATCAGCGGTCAGGAGACCGGCGGTCAGCATATATCCGCCAGTATCCCAGCAGCAGAATGTCCGTTTGTGTGTGTGTGTGGGGGGGGTGTTGGGGGGGCGAGAGCAACAAGCCCCTTACGGGCTTGCTGCGCTCGCCATGTTATGGGCTTGGTGGCGAACAGCAGTCACCACAGGTTCTATTCCTGTGTGCTGCTTTGTAATCTGCTGTTTAAAATGGCTGAGCTGTGTCCATCTAAATTGGCTGTGATATGTATAGTGATATGTATAGTGTATGGCACACTGGTGTGTGCTGTGCTGTACTCTGCTGGTTAAATTGGCTATGCTGTGCCCATATTCATAAACAAGTTAAATTGGCTGTGCTGTGTGTAGAGTGTATACAAGGGACATGCTGCTGTCTGCTGTACTGTACTCTTCTGGTTAAATTGGCTGTGCTGTGTCCATCTAAAGTGGCTGTGTGTTCACAAGAAGCGTGTATTGTCTTTGTCACTTGTCAGTTGCAAAAAATGTAAAAAAAAAAGATTAAAAAGATGAAGTGAAACATTTTTTCAAAAGGAATTTTTTTGGGTGTGCTGTACCCCACTGTCTATCATTTCTCTATAGCATCCTAGAAAATGATAGACAGAATTTGATTGGTTGCTATGGGCAACATCACCTCTTTACACTTTTAGAATCTTTAGTAAATGTACCCCTTAGAGAGTGGACACATTTAAGTGCAACCTGGGTACCAATTCAACCTGGGTAGCACAATTTAACATGGGTACCAATTCAACCTAGAAACTGCCCTTAGCAAAATATATTAAGCTAACGTACTTTTGTTAACTATATCAAAATAAATTGCCTTATCACATGTTGGAAAATGTTGGTGCAATTAAAACCCCATGAATATGAACAATAATAAAAACGATTAGGGGTATAATATGTAGTGCATTATCCCACTGTAACAACTGGTTTAAAAAACAGAGCCCTATGTGGTAGCTATTATATAATGCAAAGCCATTATGGTGGTGATTATACATGACAGAGCCCAGTGCCGTAAGCAGGGGCAGTGGTGCCATGATGGGAGGGAGCAGGTACTATTTACCCAGGTCCAGGCCTGATGAAGGGACCCAGAGGGGGCCTAAGTCCCGATGTCCCCTTACCTGGCAGCAGCACTTGCAGGTGCTGGGCTGCAGTGTGGCCAGGGAGGAACTTAAAATACTTTTTTCTGTATTTATTTTTATGTGTAAGTAGGCCATGCCCCCTGAAAAGTACATGGGCCTGGCCAGGCTCTCTACTGCGTTGAGCAGGGGTATGCTACTGGTGCTTCCACACAGAGTGCAGGGCCACCATCACCACCACATGGCCCTTGCTGCTGGCTAGCAGGATGCCATGAAAGGTAACATGCAGCCAGGATTGCTGATGAAGTGCCACCAGAGCATACCTTTAGACAGGGCCGTAACTACCTATGGGGGAGTGGTGCCTGGCACACAGCGCAAAAGCACTGTTGGTGCAGGACCGCCACCAGAAACCATGGGGCCGCTACCTCCGCCACTAGCTGCACCACTGGCATAGTGACCGGTGAGGTACGCCCGGCCCCTACTCCCGCAATTGCCGCGATGTTCCCTTAATAAACAGCGCTACGCTACCTTCCCATGACCACCAGCGCTGCAGCTGTCCACCAGCTCCTGGATCCCCATATCCGGCCACAGCTCCTTATATCGCAGACAGCGGCTGCCCAAAGCCCCGCCCACTTACTTCTTCATGCCCCCCCCCCAAAGTTTGTCTGCTGTACAGAGATTACAGCAGCAGGCGGTGAGAGATTGCTTCCATGTGCTCTGAATCCGCGACGCCTGTCTTGCAGTGTGTGCTGTGTGGAGAGGGACTTCCGGGGGACAGAACAGAAGCTGGCAGCTAAATAGATAAGTAAGCATTGCAATACACTCTCTCACTCTTTCTCTTTACATACACACACATGCACTGTGTAATGTGACCAACAGATGCTACTGCATGGTGTAATGTGACTGATGGACTCTACATAATGTAACTGACGGATGCTACTGTACAGTGTAATGTGACTACTGTTTGGTATAATGTGACAGACGGATGCTACTGTATGGTGTAATGTGACTGACGGACAGTACTTAATGTAACTGACAGACACTACTGTATGGTGTAATGTGACTGACGGATGCTACTGTATGGTGTAATATGACGACGAACGCTACTGTGCAGAGTAATGTGACTGACGGATGCTACTGCATGGTGTAATGTGACTGACGGACAGTACTTAATGTAACTGACAGACACTACTGTATGGTGTAATGTGACTGACGGATGCTACTGTATGGTGTAATGTGACTGACGGATGCTACTGTATGGTGTAATATGACGACGAACGCTACTGTGCAGAGTAATGTGACTGACAGATGCTACTGCATGGTGTAATGTGACTGACGGACAGTACTTAATGTAACTGACAGACACTACTGTATGGTGTAATGTGACTGACGGATGCTACTGTATGGTGTAATATGACGACGAACGCTACTGTGCAGAGTAATGTGACTGACGGATGCTACTGTATGGTGTAATGTAACTGACGGACCCTACCGTACGGTGTAATGTGACTGACGGGCGCTACTGTACGGTGTAATGAAACTGACAGATGCTACTGTGCGGTGTAATGTAACTGACAGATGCTACTGTACGGTGTGATGTAACTGACGGATACTACTGTGCCATGTAATGTAACTGACAGATGCTACTGTGCAGTGTAATGTAACTGATGGATGCTACTGTGCAGTGTAATGTAACTGACGGACGCTACTGTGCGGTGTAATGTAACTGATGGATGCTACTGTGCAGTGTAATGTAACTGACGGACGCTACTGTGCGGTGTAATGTAACTGATGGATGCTACTGTGCAGTGTAATGAAACTGATGGATGCTACTGTGCAGTGTGATGTAACTGACGGACGCTACTGTGCAGTGTAATGAAACTGATGGATGCTACTGTGCAGTGTGATGTAACTGACGGACGCTACTGTGCAGTGTAATGTAACTGATGGATGCTACTGTGCAGTGTAATGTAACTGACGGACGCTACTGTGCGGTGTAATGTAACTGATGGATGCTACTGTGCAGTGTAATGTAACTGACGGACGCTACTGTGCAGTGTAATGTGACTGATGGATGCTACTGTGCAGTGTAATGTAACTGATGAAAGCTACTGTTCGGTATAATGTAACTGATGGATGCTACTATATGGTGTGATGTAACTGACGGATGCTACTGTACAGTGTAATGTAACTGACGGACGCTACTGTGTGGTGTAATGTAACTGACGAATGCTACTGTATGGTGTAATGTAACTCACGGATGCTACTGTACGGTGTGATGTAACTCACGGATGCTGCTGCGCAGTGTAATGTAACTGATGGACACTACTATGCGATGTAATGTAACTGACGGACGCTACTGTGAGGTGTAATGTAACTGGCGGACGCTACTGTGAGGTGTAATGTAACTGACAGACACTACTGTGCGGTGTAATGTGACTGACGGACGCTAATGTGACCGATGGATGCCACTTTGCAGTGTAATGTGACCGATAGATGCTGCTGCACTGTGTAATGTGACCAACGGACGCTACGTAATGTAACTGATGGACGCTGCTGTGCAATGTAATGTGACCGACGGATGCTACTGTGCAGTGTAGTGTGACTGATGGATGCTGCTGCGCTATGTAATGTGATCAGTGGATGCTACATAATGTGACTGACGGACTCTACTGTGCGTGGTAATGTGACTGACGGATTCTACTGTGTAGCGTAATGTGAATTGGTACAATTCTGTGGCCATGCCCCATCCCCATGAAGCCTCATCCCTGCATCACACACTGCCCTATTTTAAATGTGGGGGGAAGGGGGCCCCAATTCACTTTTTGGCACGGGGCACCAAATGTCTAGTTACCGTTCTGGCCTGCCTAATGTGTAAAAAAGGGGGACTGCCTGCCATAATGTGTAAAAAGGGGGACTCTGCTGCCTAATGTGTAAAAAGGGAACTCTGCCTGCTTAATGTGTAAAAAGGGGGTCTCTGCTGCTGTAATGTGTAAAAAAGGGGACTCTGCCTGCCTAATGTGTAAAAAAAAAGGATGGCTCTGTTGCTGTAATGTGTAAAAAAAAGTGAACTCTGCTGCCGTAATGTGTAAAAAGGGGACTCTGCCTGCTATAATGTGTAAAAGGGAGCTCTACCTGCCTAATGTGTAAAAGGGAGCTTTACCTGCCTAATGTGTAAAAGGGGACTCTACCTGCCGTACTGTGTAAAAGGGGACTCTACCTGCCTAATCTGTAAAAGGTAGACTCTACCTGCCTAATGTGTAAAAGTGAGCACTACTTGTCATACTGTGTAAAAGAGGGACTCTACCTGCCATACTGTGTAAAAGGGAGCTCTACCTGCCTAATGTGTAAACGGGGGACTCTAGCTGCCTAATGTGTAAAAGAGGGACTCTACCTGCCGTACTGTGTAAAAGGGTGCTCTACCTCCCTAATGTGTAAAATGGGGACTCTACCTGCCTAATGTGTAAAAGGTGGACTCTACCTGCCTAATGTGTAAAATGGGAGCACTACTTGTCGTACTGTGTAAAAGAGGGACTCTACCTGCCGTACTGTGTAACAGGGGGCTCTACCTGCCATACTGTGTAAAAGGGAGCTGTACCTGCCTAATGTGTAAACGAGGGACTCTACCTGCCTAATGTGTAAAAGAGAACTCTGCCTGCCGTACTGTGTAAAAGGGTGCTCTACCTCCCTAATGTGTAAAATGGGGACTCTACCTGCCTAATATGTAAAAGGTGGACTCTACCTGCGTAATGTGTAAAATTGGAGCACTACTTGTCGTACTGTGTAAAAGAAGGACTCTACCTGCCGTACTGTGTAACAGGGGGCTCTACCTGCCGTACTATGTAAAAGGGAGCTCTACCTGCCTAATGTGTAAACGGGGACTCTACCTGCCTAATGTGTAAAAGAGGACTCTACCTGCCGTACTGTGTAAAAGGGTGCTCTACCTCCCTAATGTGTAAAATGGGGACTCTACCTGCCTAATGTGTAAAAGGGGGATTCTACCTGCCTAATGTGTAAAAGGGTGCTCTACCTGCCATACTGTGTAAAATGGGGACTATACCTGCTGTACTGTGTACAAGGGGGACTCTACCTTCCCAATGTGTAAAAGGGAGCTCTACCTGCCTAAAGTGTAAAAGGGGGACTCTACCTGCCTAATCTGTAAAAGGAGGACTCTACCTGCCTAGTGTGTAAAAGGGAGCACTACCTGCCGTACTGTGTAAAAGGGTGCTCTGCCTGCCATAATGTGTAAAAGGGAGCTCTACCACTTCTCCATGAAGCCACGTCCCTATATTTTTGGTGTGCGCCTATGGCATGCACTGGCCCTGTTTTGTATATGGGGGGCCACCAATGGTGTTTCTTGCACACAGAGATAAAATTTCTAGATATGGCACTGCTTTTAGATGCTCCAGACAGGCACCCTGCAGCCTGGACAGTACAATCACAGCATCCCCAAGATTCTCTGGTCAGTTGTACACTTACCGGCACTGCCTGCCTAGCCCTCTCTGTGTGACATAGGTTTTAGTGTATGCATCTTCAATGAAAAATCCCTGACCAGCAGTGTCTCCAAATGCCATTAGTAAGTTTGCTAATGTGGATTTTGAGTTTATTATTCAGTCACTCAGCAATATTTATTAAAATCAGAAGATTGTACTTACCTGTCATCATCTAGATCAGTTATGTGGTGTTGGACATGGTTGTGAGTCTTTTGTCCACATCACTTTCGATCATCAGCAGTCATCAGTCAGGGCTTGTCATACTGTAATTCTAGTAGAAGGGCCAGAGGTGAAGAGGAGAGAAGTGATAAAAGCATTGTGATGCCCTGGGTTAGCTGGCATTTGCTGGTTTGTGGGTTTCTGCACCCCAGGCTCAGACTTAGAGTTAGGAACCATCAGCATCAGAGGAGCCTTGTCGGGGCCTGGTGGCTTATCATACGTTTGCAAACTGTATGTAACTAAGACCTCTGGATTTCTATTATATAGTCTTTCATGTCTTGGTACAGGTACAGCTTTGTGTGCTGTGGGACACCAGGGGTTAATCCCCAATGTGTTTCTATCTTAGACTTCCCTCTCCCTTTCATGCACCTGAATTGTATTTCCTAATTGATTTGTGCAACTTACTGTACACTTGGTTCTGTGAGTGGCAAGAAGGCGCAGGACCAGTGAAAAACTGGGTTGTGAAGGCATTTGTAATAAGCACATTATAACTCTATATGTTACATATTTAACACTTCTAAAGTACTGATTCCTGTTCAATAGGAAACATCCATATGCAGGATACAAAACTCTATGCACTGTATCCCAACATCAGGGGCGCCAGAATGATTTCATGCAGGGGGGGGGGGGAAGTTTGAATTTCATTTTTGCGCCTCTCCTTCAACCACCCTCCTCCCCCTCCCGTGGTGCCAGTCTCCTCTCCTTCAAACCCCCCCCCCCCCCTCCCTCCATCAGTGCGGGGGAGCGCTTACCTCTGTATCCCCGTGGGCGGCTTTTAAAGTAGTGTGCTGCCGCAGGCAGGGTGCAGTGCCCCTTCTGTACTGGCCGGCTGTCTCTTCTTTGGTGATGCATTACTGGGAGTAGGCGTCGCATTCCGGGACCACATCCACGCCTCCTCCCAGTAATACATCACCAGTGAAGAGACAGCCGGGCAGTACAGAAGGGGCCCCGCACCCTGCCTGCGGCAGCACATTGCTTATAAAGTTGTAGCCACTTACGGGGATGCGGAAGGAAGCGCTCCCCCGCACCAGCGCCTGCGCCTCGATCATGTTTGGGGGGGTCAAGCTGCCCCCTTGCCCCCCCCCGTTCCGACGCCTATGCCCACCATTCATCATTAATGTACAGTATACTGTATGTCCAAACACTTTAGTCGCTTTAGATAAAGCAAAGATTCAGCATGCACAGTGGGGCACAGGGGAAAAGTGGGTGGTGTGGAAAAATGTAGAAGGATAGAGTGGACATATACTGCCACTATACTGCAATAGGCAGTCTATGGGCAATTGTTCTGAACATTCCTACCTGCATTGTACACAGTTATGGAATGCAGAAATGACATGGGGACATCAGGTTTTTATTAGGTCATTTACAACAGCATACTAAAGATACATTTAAAAAGATACAAACTACAAGTGGACCACTAGCCTCACAGATGCCAAGAGTGCCCATGTTCTGGATGCTAAAAGACAGTACTGAAAGTACAAGTACAAAGCACATCCCTTTCAATTAGCTACAGCAAAATACTAAGCCTATACTGTTGGCTAACATAGAAAGCTTAGAATAATACTGTCAAATGGTATTAAAGCACATTATGGTAACTAATATAAAAGCGTATAACTTTTCTTTTAGCTAAAATACCAATTGATGCAATTCTCATAGAAAAGTACATAAATTAGAACACTAGTAGAAAATGTAGAACCACATTATAGTGTCTAGCATACAAACTGGTTTTCCCTTTGCTGTGCTGCACATAGTATTTTACTTTTTTCTGGACTTTTTTCCAGATTTGGTCAGGCCCCTTTAGTACGCTCGCCCCGTTGATGTCTTAACGGCCCAGTATTTAGGTCATAAATATATAATGCAAATATTTTCTTGAGAGAATATAGAACAAATTCTATTCATATGCCTGATTTGCAATGCACAGTTGGCTAGAATTTTTTGGAAGACAATAAAAGCACTGGGATATGATAATATTTACCAGAAGTTGGAGTGTACTGAATAGTCAACCAATTCAGCATGGACACAATATGCTCCATTTCTTGCTCAGTATCACTCGTCCATATTAATAATCTCGATATGAGAAAGTACATAAAGTGTTACATATAGTAATTTTTGTCTCAAAATGTTACCCAAAATATCTATCGGTATATTATCCCTTATGGAAAGCATGAAAATTTAGTTCAATCTATTGCTGGACTGTATACAATGATTTAATGCAATGACTAAATGGCTAATGAACTTACTAAGTGATCTGGTAAGCAGAGAACAACTTAATAAAGAAAGTTTTCAGTTATTTTATGATGGCATTGTTTCACAACATTTTAAATATTATTAGCAAAAGTAAAATTATTTATTGTGATCTGAGAAAAAAATAATGCACACATTCATTAACTATATTTCATAAATGGGTCAACCATAGGGCGGGATGTATTAAAAGACATCGCCACTCCTCGCCGCTCACCGCAGCGATTTGCTTATGCACTAACAAATGCGATTAACATTGCGGTGACAGAGGCCCTCCATTATACCTGTCAGAGGGTGTGTGGGGGTCTCTGTGGGGTACAGCACCTCCAGCCCTGGGAGGTGACATGTGCTGGAAGTCCCCAGGCTACTCCTCCTCCTGCCTGCAGCCGAAAGCAGAAATGGCTGTGCTGCGGGGGAGAAGGAGCTGGGGGATCGTGGAGTGCAGCCTGGACACAGGAGAGGGGGGGTCAACAGGTGCGGCGCTGGTTGGCAGATGTTGTGCTGGGCAACGAGTGCAGCACTCAGGGTCAGGATGCGGTGGTGGGTGCAAACAAAGCCCATAGGTATCTATAGTGTATCGCCATAAAAAGATGGTGATACCCTCAGCAGCGAAAACCTGGCGGCCGGGTCTTAGTACATATGAAAATGCTGTAAAACCCCTGAAAATGGGGGGTTTACCAAATTTTCCCTTTAGTACATCCTGCCCATATTCCTATAGCTTATACATAGTGTGATATTGAGCAATGAAGTTCTTCAGTTGTTGCTTGGCACAATAGTTACTTTAATTCCCTTTTTTTTTCTCTTCATACATTTTTTCACATACACATTTATATTGTTATATTTCTGTATTATATTTTTATTTTATAAGGTTGCTATAAAAAGAAAGAGTTATGTTTCATGATATCTTGAAATACTCTCAGGCTGAAACTTTAATTCCACATGCTTATCGGTAAACTATCATCATCATGATCTAATATTTGTGCAATGTGCTCACATTACTTTCTCTGCCAGTGGAAGGGAAAGCAATAGCCTGCTGTTAAAATGAGTACAAGTTGGGGAGGTATGAGAGGCATGTGGTTGAGGTCTTATGTGCATGTGAAAGAGTGCTGATGGGAAGTCTGGTGTACAGTACATGGGGTATATTTACTAAAATTAGAGTACTATTTAAGATGGGATGTTGCCCATAGCAACCAATCAGATTCCAGGTATTATCTTCTAGAAGGTGCTAGATAAATGAGAAGTAAAATCTGATTGGTTGCTATGGGCACATCCCATCTTAAATAGAACTCCCATCTTAGTAAATTTACCCCCATGTGTGGCAGGTCCAGTGGGCATGTGAGGATGTCTGATGTGCATATGGAGAGGTCTGCTAGGCATATGTATACAGCTAATAAACATGTGGAGTGATCTAATAGGCTAGTGATTAGCATGAGGGGTGTTCTGATTAGCATCTGTGGGAGTAATGGAAATGATGTGTGTGCAGGTGATGATATTGCAGTTATATAGGCACACACCAGCAGATGGGTTCACTACGGCTGGCCGGCGGTCGGGCTCCCGGCGACCAGCATACCGGCGCCGGGAGGCCGACCGCCGGCTTACCGACAGTGTGGCGAGCGCAAATGAGCCCCTTGCGGGCTCGCTGCGCTCGCCACGCTACGGGCACGGTGGCGCGCTATGCGCGCCACACTATTTTATTCTCCCTCTATGGGGGTCGTGGACCCCCACGAGGGAAAATAAGTGTCGGTATGCCGGCTGTCGGGCTCCCGGCGCCGGTATACTGAGCGCCGGGAGCCCGACCGCCGGCATACAGAAGACCACCCCAGCAGATGGTTCTAACTATGAACAACTCAGTTATTGAACCAGTGGTGTTAGTTTATTGACAGATAGCAGGTACAGCCATACTCACTGTTGCATGTACTGTATACTGATGATAAAGTGAAGATTGGGCAGAATGGAATTTCATACAGATTTCTACACAGTAAGTGTATGCTGCAAACAAGTAATAGTGCAGGGATGCTGGTACAGCTTTATATGCAGGTATTAACCAAGTCTCTCATAGGTGCTTAGCAGGTGACATCTGTCTCCCACCATATCACTCTAACCAGTTATAACTAGTGAGGTGCACCGGACATTTTTCGGGTTTTGTGTTTTGGTTTTGGATTCGGTTCCGCGGCCGTGTTTTGGATTCGGACGCGTTTTGGCAAAACCTCACCGAAAAATTTTTGTCGGATTCGGGTGTGTTTTGGATTCGGGTGTTTTTTTTTCAAAAACCCCTAAAAAACAGCTTAAATCATAGAATTCGGGGGTCATTTTGATCCCATAGTATTATTAACCTCAATTACCATAATTTCCACTCATTTCCAGTCTATTCTGAACACCTCACACCTCACAATATTATTTTTAGTCCTACAATTTGCACCAAGGTCGCTGGATGGCTAAGCTAATCGACCCAAGTGGCCGACACAAACACCTGGCCCATCTAGGAGTGGCACTGCAGTGTCAGGCAGGATGGCCGATTTAAAAAATAGTCCCCAAACAGCACATGATGCAAAGAAAAAAAGAGGCGCACCAAGGTGGCTGTTTGACTAAGCTAAGCGACACAAGTGGCCGACACAAACACCTGGCCCATCTAGGAGTGGCACTGCAGTGTCAGGCAGGATGGCCGATTTAAAAAATAGTCTCCAAACAGCACATGATGCAAAGAAAAAAAGAGGTGCAATGAGGTAGCTGTGTGGCTAAGCTAAGCGACCCAAGTGGCTGACAAAAACAACTGGCCCATCTAGGAGTGGCACTGCAGTGTCAGACAGGATGGCAGATTTAAAAAATAGTCCCCAAACAGCACATGATGCAAAGAAAAAAAGAGGCGCACCAAGGTGGCTGTTTGACTAAGCTAAGGGACACAAGTGGCCGACACAAACACCTGGCCCATCTAGGAGTGGCACTGCAGTGTCAATCAAGACAGGATGGCACTTCCAAAAAATTGTCCCCAAACAGCACATGATGCAAAGACAAATGAAAGAAAAAAGAGGTGCAAGATGGAATTGTCCTTGGGCCCTCCCACCCACCCTTATGTTGTATAAACAGGACATGCACACTTTAACGAACCCATCATTTCAGCGACAGGGTCTGCAACACGACTTGACTGAAATGACAGGTTGGTTTGGGCCCCCACCAAAAAAGAAGCAATCAATCTCTCCTTGCACAAACTGGCTCTACAGAGGCAAGATGTCCACCTCATCATCATCCTCCGATTCCTCACCCCTTTCACTGTGTACATCCCCCTCCTCACAGATTATTAATTCGTCCCCACTGGAATCCACCATCTCAGGTCCCCGTGTACTTTCTGGAGGCAATTGCTGCTGGTGAATGTCTACACGGAGGAATTGATTATAATTCTTTTTGATGAACATCATCTTCTCCACATTTTCTGGAAGTAACCTTGTACGCCGATTGCTGACAAGGTGAGCGGCTGCACTTAACACTCTTTCGGAGTACACACTGGAGGGAGGGCAACTTAGGTAGAATAAAGCCAGTTTGTGCAAGGGCATCCAAATTGCCTCTTTTTCTTGCCAGTATACGTATGGACTGTCTGACATGCCTACTTGGATGATGTCACTCACATAATCCTCCACCATTCTTTCAATGGTGACAGAATCATATGCAGTGACAGCAGACATGTCAGTAATCATTGGCAGGTCCTTCAGTCCAGACTAGATGTCAGCACTCGCTCCTGACTGCCCTGCATCACCGCCAGCGGGTGGGCTAGGAAATCTTATCCTTTTTCTCGCAGCCCCAGTTGCTGGAGAAAGTGACGGAGGAGCTGTTGACGGGTCACATTCCGCTTGAGTTGACAATTTTCTCACCAGCAGGTCTTTGAACCTCTGCAGACTTGTGTCTGCCGGAAAGAGAGATACAACGTAGGCTTTAAACCTAGGATCGAGTACGGTGGCCAAAATGTAGTGCTCTGATTTCAACAGATTGACCACCCTTGAATACTGGCAAAGCGAATGAAGGGCTCCATCCACAAGTCCCACATACATTGCGGAATCGCTCCATATTAGCTCCTCCTTCAATTTCTCCAGCTGCTTCTGCAAAAGCCTGATGAGGGGAATGACCTGATATAAGCTGGAAGTGTCTGAACTGAATTCACGTGTGGCAAGTTCGAAGGGTTGGAGAACCTTGCACAAGACAGAGATCATTCTCCACTGCACTTGAGTCAGGTGCATTACCCCTCCTTTGCCATATTGTAGGTGGATGTATAAGCTTGAATGGCCTTTTGCTGCTCCTCCATCCTCTGAAGCATATAGAGTGTTGAATTCCACCTCATTACCACTTCTTGGTTCAGGTGATTGCAGGGCAGGTTCAGGAGTGTATGATGGTGCTCCAGTCTTCGGCACACGGTGGGTAAATGCCAAAAGTGGCCCGCAATTTTTTGGGCCACCGACAGCATCTCCTGCACACCCTTGTAATTTTTCAAAAAATGCTGCACCGCCAAATTAATTGTATGTGCAAAACATGGGACATGCTGGAAATTGCCTAGTTGTAATGCATGCACAATATTGGTGGCATTGTCTGATATCACAAATCCCCAGGAGAGTTTATTTGGGGTAAGCCATTGTCTTATGATATCCCTCAGTTTCCGTAATAGGTTGTCAGCGGTGTGCCTCTTATAGAAAGCGGTAATACATAGTGTAGCCTGCCTAGGAATTAGTTGGCATTTGCAAGATGCTACTACTGGTGCCGCTGCTGCTGTTGTTGTTGCTGCGGGAGGCAATACATCTACCCAGTGGGCTGTCACAGTCATATAGTCCTTAGTCTGCCCTGTTCCACTTGTCCACATGTCCGTGGTTAAGTGGACAGTGGGTACAACTGCATTTTTTAGGACACTCAGGATACTTTTTCTGATGTCACAGTACCTCAGACAATTCTCTAAGTTCCACTGAACTAATGGCAGATATCGGAGGCATGTCTAACACCAACATAGCTGTCAAGGTCTAAGTTATCCACTTTGCAAAGGATGACTGCTGTCATATTTCATGTTTCTCACAAAGGACTGTTGGACAGTCAATTGCTTAGTTGAAGTAGTACAAGTGGTCTTCCGACTTACCCTCTGGGATGACGATCGACTCCCAGCAGCAACAATAGCAGCAGCAGCAACAGCAGCAGTAGGCGTATCACTCAAGGGTCCTCCAGAGGAATCCCGGTTAGGAGAGGACTCCTCAGATTTTGCCAGTGACATGGCCTGCAGGACTACTGACGCTCCTGACTTGGAAGGTAGATGACATTGAGGGAGTTAGTGGTGTGGCTTGCAGGAGCTTGTGAACAAGAGGAAGAAGGTATTTAGCTGTCAGTGGACTGCTTACGCTCTTACCTAAAGTTTCACAACTTGACACTGACTTCTGATGAATGCGCTGCATTTGACGTATAAGGGAGGATGTGCCTAGGTGGTTAACGTCCTCACTCCTACTTATTACAGATTGACAGAGGCAACACACGGCTTGACACCTGTTGTCCGGATTTGTGGAAAAGTAATTCCACACCGAAGAGTTGGCTTTTTTTGTATTTTGCCCAGGCATCACAATGGGCTTATTCGTCACACAGACAACAGGTGTCTCCCCCGGTGCCTGATTTAAACAGACCACATCACCATCAGAATCCTCATCGTCAACTTCCTCCTCAGCGACAGCAACACCCATATCCTCATCCTGGTGTACTTCAACAGTGACATCTTCAATTTGAATTTAAGAAACTGGACTGTGGGTGCTCCTTCCAGCACTTGCAGAGGGTTTGCAAATGGTGGAAGGAGCCACCTCTTCCCATCCAGTGTTGGGAAGGTCAGGCATCACAACCGCCGACACACTTGGATCCTCCTTGGGGATTTGTGATACCATATTAGAATGCACAGTTCTTTGCTGTGCTTTTTCCAGCTTAACGCTTATCATTTTTATAATGGGAGGATGAGGGCTTCCATCATCATGTGAAGCTGAACCACTAGTCATGAACATAGGCCAGGGCCTTAGCCGTTCCTTGCCACTCTGTGTCATAAATGGCATATTGGCAAGTTTATGTTTCTCCTTAGACCATTTAAAAAAAATGTTTGGGTCCTTTTACTGAACTTTGGCTTTTTGGATTTTACATGCCCTCTATTATCACATTGGGCATCGGCCTTGGCAGACAACGTTGATGGTATTTCATCGTTTATGTCATGACTAGTGGCAGCAGCTTCAGCACTAGGAGGAAGTGGTTCTTGATCTATCCTTATTTTATCCTCCAAATTGTTGTTCTCCATTATTTTTCTGGAGTTATATAACAATGGCCCTCATTCCGAGTTGTTCGCTCGCTAGCTGCTTTTAGCAGCCGTGCAAATGCTAAGCCGCCGCCCTCTGGGAGTGTATCTTAGCTTAGCAGAAGTGTGACCGAAAGGTTTGCAGAACTGCTACAAAAAAAGATTGGGCAGTTTCTGAGCAGCTTCAGACCTACTCCTACCTAGCGATCACTTCAGACTGTTTCGTTCCTGGTTTGACGTCACAAACACGCCCTGCGTTTGGCCAGCCACTCCCCTGTTTCCCCAGCCACTCCTGCATTTTTATCGGGCATGCCTGCGTTTTAACACACACTCCCCGAAAATGGACAGTTACCACCCAGAAACACCCACTTCCTGTCAATCACTCTGTGGCCAGCACTGCAACTGAAAAGCGTAGCTCGACCTTGTGTGAAACTGCATAGTTTTGTGTGAAAGTACATCGCATGTGCACACTGCACACCATACGCATGCTCAGAAATGCTGCCTTTTTCACCTAATCGCCGTGCTTTGACCGAAAGCAGCTAGCGAACAACTCAGAATGACCCCTAATATGCGGTACAGGAGAGCATACCTCTATACCAGACAGGGCAAACCCTGTGAAAATGTTTTGGATTACATATTAATAACCCATTTATTTGGAGTAAATAAAATACAGCACAGGACAGCACCACTTAACTTATATGGCAGCACCACCGGACTGAACTTATACTGCAGTACCACTGGAATTATATGGCAGTACCACTGGACTTATACGGCATTACCACTGGACATATATGGCAGTATCAGTGGACTGGATTTATACGCCAGTACCACTGGAATTATTGGCAGGATCACTGGATTTATACACCAGTACCACTGGAATTATACTGCAGGATCACTGGAATTATAGGGCAGTACCATTGGACTTATACAGCAGTACCAGTGGACATATATGGCAGTATCACTAGACTGGACTTATACGGCAGTACCACTGGACTTATACGGCAGTACCACTGGACACATACGGCAGTATCACTGGACTGGACGTATACGACAGTACCACTGGAATTATATGGCAGTATCACTGGAATTATAAGGCAGTACCACTGGAATTATACGGCAGGATCACTGGAATTATATGGCAGTACCACTGGACTTAAACGGCAGTACCAATGGACATATACGGCAGTATCACTGGACTGAAGTTATACACCAGTACCACTGGAATTATACGAACGGATCACTGGATTTATACGCCAGTACCACTGGAATTATACGGCAGGATCACTGGAATTATACGGCAATATCACTGGAATTTTACGTCAGGATTACTGGAATTATACGGCAGTACCATTGGACATATACGGCAATATCACTGGACTGGATTTATACACCAGTACCACTGGATTTATACGGCATGATCACTGGACTTATACGCCAGTACCACTGGATTTATATGGCAGGATCACTGGACTTATACGCCAGTACCACTGGAATTATGTGGCAGGATCACTGGAATTATACGGCAGTACCACTGGAATTATATGGCAGTACCACTGGACATGTACGGCAGTATCACTGGACTGGATTTATACGCCAGTACCACTGGAATTATACAGCAGTACCACTGGATTTATACGGCAGTACCACTGGACATGTACGGCAGTATCACTGGACTGGAATTATACTCCAGTACCACTGGAATTATGGGCAGGATCACTGGATTTATACACCAGTACCACTGGAATTATACTGCAGGATCACTGGAATTATACGGCAGTACCATTGGACTTATACGGCAGTACCACTGGACATATTTGGCAGTATCACTGGACTGGACTTATACTCCAGTACCACTGAATAATACGGCAGGATCACTGGACTTATACGCCAGTACCACTGGAATTATACGGCAGGATCACTGGAATTATAAGGCATTACCACTGAACTTATACGGCAGTACCACTGGACTTATACAGAAGTATCAATGGACATATACAGCTTTATCACTGGACATATATGCCAGTACCACTGGACTTATACGGCAGTACCACTGGACATAGACGGCACTATCACTGAAATTATACGGCAGTATCACTGGAATTATACGGCAGTACCACTGGACTTATACGGCAGTGCCACTGTATTTGTATGGCAGTATCACTGGACTGGACTTATACGCCAGTACCACTGGAATTATACGGCAGGATCACTGGATTTATACGCCAGTACCACTGGAATTATACTGCAGGATCACTGGAATTATACGGCAGTACCACAGAACTTATACAGCAGTACCGCTGTATATATACGGCAGTATCAATGGACATATACGGCATTATCACTGGACATACACGGCAGTGCCACTGGGCATATACAGCAGCACAGGGACACCACCACTGGACTGATGCAGAATAAGACAGCACCACTGCAATGGACTGGACTTATACAGCAGCACTGGACATATGGCAGCAGAGGACACCACCACTGTGACTGGACTGATGTAGCACAAGACACTACCACTGTACTGATGCAACACAACACAGCACCACTGGACTGGACTTATACAGCAGCATCACCACTGTGATTGGACTGATGCACCACAAGACACCACCACTGGGCTGATGCAGCACAAGACAGCACCACTGGACTGGATTTATACAGCAGCACTGGCCATATGGCAGCAGAAGACACAACCACTGTGTCTGGATTGATGCAGCACAAGACACTACCACTGAACTGACGCAGGACACTGAGGACAGAGACACGTCCTCTCTCTACACTCTCCAATGCCGGTGTGAAAATGGTGGCAACGCGCGGCTCCTTATATTGAATCCAAACCCCATGAGAATCTGACATCGGGATGATGACGTTTTGCCTCGTTCTGGTTTCCGAGTCAGGCAGGAAACCCCGAGCTTGACTCGGATCCGGGCTCGGGTGGTGAAGTTTGGGCAGGTTTGGTTCTCAGGGAACCGAACCTGCTCATCTGTACTTTTTTTTACCTGTCTATATTTTATTATCATCAGGGGGATCTGTTTCTTCTTAATATAAATTACCATGTCAAACCAAGTTTTACTGTCTTTTGAAGGTGATAAGGTAAAAAGAAAATATTTATTAACCATGGACATTAACAGTTATTGTATTAAATAATAGTCAGGTGCTTTAGATTTTGAATATACTGTATGATTGCTCTTGCATTTTATAAGACTGTCAGATACTGCACTACATGTTGAATTACACAGTCCCATCAAAATGGCACTTACTGAAATGTGGTTTGAGCAGCTTTGATGTAATGGTCAATTCTGTCCCAACCTTCCCTCACCACCACCCATCCCAGAAAAATTTAGATAATGTACACTTTAGACGAGAGTTTTCCAAACTCCGCCATTACATTCCAGGTTTTAAAGATATTCATGCTGGACTCCATATGGTTAAATCAAATTGACTGAGGTACTAATTAAGTCAACATTGCTCAAGCATGGATAGCCTTAACACCTGGACAGTAATGGCAGAGTTTGGCAAACTCTGCCCTGGACATACACATACACACATGTATGTATATATATATATATATATATATATATATATATATTTAGTGGTGGTCGTATTGTACAAATATACATAAATCAAAATATCAGCATTTTTTAAACATGGAATAGAATAAATACTTTAATACATATTAACAATGGAACATCAAGTATAACGTCTATAAAATTGTCCACACCACAGTTATAAATTCCTATATATACATGTGGTGGTAAAGAGAATAGAGTCTGCCTTCTGATAACACTGCTGAACAAGAAAACATTTTCTTTGTATCCCAAGGATAAAAATTCCTGTTCATTATAGTATTTTTTGTACTGAACTCAAATATAACAGTATATGTGAAATTCTCTATCAGGTAAGGTTTGTAAAGTGACTTACAATTTTTTTTTTACTTTTATATTAGCATACTTATTAAAATCTGATCAAAAGAGAAACTTGAAGTTGTTATATAGCTTTATCTGATTTAGAAACCAAAACTTTATACAATCGAAATATTAAATATCAATATCTTTCTTCCTATCCTTCTCCAACAATTCAAATTAATTTGCAGTCAAAACCCCAGAATAGGTAATGGATAGCCTTACAAAGATGACACTTTTCTACAATTAACTTCTAAGGTCAACTCTAACCCCCTCTCCAAGAGAATGAGTACAATTTCTAATGAGCAAATTCAAGCTTGATTCTCATTTGGGCTTCTCCTGGTTCTACCCACCAACATTTACTACCTAAATTGTTTTATTTAAGCAGAACTTTTGATTAGTGTTACTAGCTGCATGGGATTGCCAAAGTCTTTTCATCTCCAGAATGGAATTTGGTAGGTCTTCCATCATCCATCAGTCTCTGTCATATTGCACTTTTCAACATAGGATCGTTCAACATATTTATCAATGACCTAGAAATATGCCTGGAAAGCACAGTGTCAATCTTTGCAGATGATACTAAACTGTGTAAGGTAATTAGTTCAGAATTGGATGTGGAGTCCTTGCAGAATGATCTTTCTAAACTTGAACTCTGGGTGTCTAAATGGAAAATGAGGTTCAATACAGACAAATGCAAGGTTATGCATTTTGGGACTAAAAACAAACTTGCATCCTACATATTAAATGGGGAACGCTTAGGGGAAACAGAGTTGGAAAAAGATTTGGGGGTACTCATTGATAAAAGGCTTAATAACCGTACACAATGTCAAAACGCAGTAAAGAAGGCAAGTAAGATGCTAGCGTGCATAAAAAGGGGAATTGAGACAAGGGACTCGGTAAATTGGTAAATCCACACCTGGAATATTGTGTTCAGTTTTGCGCACCATTGTATAAAAAAGACATCAGTGAACTCGAAAGTGTTCAAAGGCGAGCTACTAAATTGATTAAAGGCCTAGAAGGACTGGACTATACGGAAAGACTTACTAGGCTGAATATGTAGACACTAGAAAAGAGGCGCCTAAGAGGAGATATTATTAATATCTTCAAATATGTAAAGGTACATCACAAAGAGTTATCAGAGGAATTATTTATTAAAAGAACACAGTTTAGGACACGTGGGCACTTTCTGCGTCTGGAGGAGAGAAAGTTCCGAATGCAACGGAGGAAAGGGTTCTTCACTGTTAGGGCAATCGGGATGTGGAATTCCCTGCCAGGGAAGGTGGTAATGGCGGACTCTGTAATTGGATTTAAGAAAGGAATGGATACATTTCTAAATGAAAAAGCTATCCAAGGTTATAATACTTAAAATATCAACGTGGTTAATCCGGGGGTAACATGAGTTATAGTAGCTAACTAGTCATAAAACATTATTTATCAAGTATGTAGAATCATCACAACTTAAAACAGGTTGAACACGATGGGCAATTTGCCTCTATTCACCCTCAAATACTATGTTACTATATGTTACTATGTTGTTACTATGTTATTGCTCATGTATTCTGATAGTTTATTGTACCTCTGCTCCCTCACTTTCTTGTTTCTGTTTTATGATACACTGTATGAAATTGTGATGGCTGACATTCTGCATCATGGCACTAACATGCATTCACTTGGTAAATTCATTTTCTCACTGTTCTAATACTTTGGCCAACACATTATTGTTATTAATGTTAAGATTTTCTCCACACTACAGCATTTATTTATGTGATGTCTAATATAGTGATGTGCGATTGGCCATTTTTGCTGGATTTGGATTTTGGTTCTGATTCTTCAGGTGGCTTTGGATTTGGATTTGCCAAACCAACATGACTGGCTTTGTATTTGTATTAGGATTTTTTTTTAAATTGATCCTAGAGTATTATTAACCTCAGTAACATTAATTTCCAGTCATTTCTACTCAATTTTGACCACCTCACAGCTCACAATATTGTTATCATCAATATTAGCCA
This sequence comes from Pseudophryne corroboree, assembly GCF_028390025.1. Lineage (NCBI taxonomy): Eukaryota > Metazoa > Chordata > Amphibia > Anura > Myobatrachidae > Pseudophryne > Pseudophryne corroboree. The sequence goes on from NC_086454.1 coordinate 238,716,771, forward strand.
AAGGCTGGCTGGCTAAACTGCGGTATACAGTGTGGGTTGGATACAGTGCGGGTCAGATACAGTGTGGGTTGGATACAGTGTAGGATACTGGACAGGTTGAATACAGTGTGGGATACAGAGTGGGTTGGATACTGTGCTGGTTGGATACTGTGTGGGGGATACTAACTTATGAGAAAGCCACATAAAGCTGCACATGGGAGAAGGAGCTGGTCCTGGAATTTACACCTGCTGCCCTATGCATTTGCCCCTGCAACATGCTGATCATCATAGCAAAGCAGAAGCTTACAGGAAACTACAGGTGCGTGAATTGAAAAAACCTGTTCCATATCCCGTTAGAATCTCTACTTCAAATAGATTTCTCTGTAGAGCAGTCACTCTAAGTTGGGCTCCATTGCATGGAGTCAAGTTCCGCAGAAGCATAATCAGAACACCACCTTTCAGTGTGCCGAATGTAAAGAATCTATTTTTCCTTTATTGCTAATCTCCCTGATTAAATTGAGTCACATTGAGATTGTACTAACTTCCGTTTCTTTCTAGTTCACTAAGCTATACAATTAGGAAGACGCTATCCAAATTCATCCAGTAGTTTTTGTGTGATGCTGGAAAGAACAGACAAACAGCCAGAAAAAAAATTGAGACTTTTTTTTGTCTTCATACTTCATAAACAGTACCTACGGTAGATATACATTTCTCAAAATAAATTGCTATGTACAGACACAACCCTTAGAGTTTTATTCTATCTATAGTGTAATAGAATATTTGCATAATCTATACTTTTATTTCATAGTTTTCTTATTGTTTTTCTTAATGTGAATAGAAAAATGTTTATAAAGAATTGCATGTCTTCTCTGAGACTATTGCTGAATGAGGTATTAGCATTGAGAGGGATAGTATTCATCTCTCTGTCACTATAATGATAATAAACACTGCCTTATATAATTATTCATTGTAAAGATGAACACAAATAAATGTTGTCCTTACGGAACAGCAAGGTTAATATTGCAACACTGTTACGTCATTTCAGCTATATATATATTATTATGTTTAACGTTTGTTAGTTATGTTATGTATTTGCCATTTTATGTTAAACATGTTTTTTTCTTATTGTCTTTGTATCTGCTTCTTTTTCATTATTACAGTATCCCTGTTTAATGATCTGCTTTGGCATACTGTAAAATTGACAATCTTCTCACACACAGTTTTACTTCACGGTTGACAATTTTATGGCCCTTTCATTACACTGAAAAGCTCAGGCCTGTTATAAATAATAGAATCGGTTGTAAAAGAATAATTAAAACACATTTTTTTCCAGCCTTGACACATTGCAGTGTGCTGATATTTTTTTTCCCTGTTAATGGAAAGACTCAGTTTTACTGCTTTAAATGTTTTAAGATCCCTTATTTTGAAATAAAAACAACTGAATGTCTAAAGAAAAGCAATATTGGTTTAAGTTATATTCATGGTGGATCATGAAGCATTATGAATGTAGATTATGTAAGAATCTATTGATGTGTTGCAGTTATAATTATGTAGAATTGTTGGTCAATACTGTATACTTTGGAAAGCAATTTATTTTGGTTAAATAAAACAGACTTTTCATTAAAGTGAAATTAATGTTTATGGAAAATATTAGACAAGCTAATGCAATGTAGCAGTTTTATGGTATCATTTTCCTGCTCTCCGACTAATAATATACAGTGCAGTATACTTATTCTGTTGGTAAAATGCTTTTTCAGTTTATATTCCAGCCTTTTATTTATTAGCAAGTGTTCTTACTGTTTATGGCCCATAATGGATTTCTAAAATTCTAGCCTTATTAATATACTGTACTTGCACACATTGGGTTAAATTTACAAAAGTGTAATTTTGTGAAACTGCTGGATATTCAGCAAATTTTCTAGTGATATACAAAGCGTAGGATTTACTAAAGGTAAAACTGCTGAAAAAATAATAATTTTTAAATCACCACATCATCACTCCATTTTTTATATGAGGGGGTACCCAAAAGAAACAGGAAACAATAATTAATTTCTTATTTATTTGTACATTTTGAAACTTCAGTCACCCTAAAAGTACTCTCCACTTGAATCAATACATTTGTCCAAACATTTTTCATTGCTCAAAACATTTTTTAAACTCATCTTCCTTGATGCCTTTAAGCAGTTTTGCCATTTTTTGCTTCATTTCTTCAATATCAGCAAAACATTTTCCTTTATGGTCTCTTTCATCTGAGGAAATTAAAAAAAAGTCACACAGGGCGAGATTGGGAGAATACGGTGGGCGAAGCAAAGGTGTCGGGCCATTTTTGGTTAAAAATTGCTAAACAGTCAGCGCTCCTCAAATCGTGATGCAACCTTTTCAAAACTTCCAAATTAAAATTTTGGTTGACAGTTTGACCTTGGGGTACAAATTCTAAGTGTACAATTCATTAGCCCTCACTGTACCGCACAGTTTCCCAGCGCTTCCCTCCTCCACTTCCTTTACCACCATGCTAGGTGCAGTGAAACTCAGCCTCGGCTTTGAGTAGGCGGCCCGTGTGATTGTGACAGGGCTGTCCTGCAGATGTCTTATGCTGCTTGTTGGAGATCCAGCTGGCTGCTTCTGCTAATCAAAGATGGGCAGTCCGTGTCCTACAGTCTGAGTCTCAGTGCAGTGCCCAAAACAAGGTATGCTGCACCAGCCACCGCCAACTATAAACTATAATAATTATATTGTGCTGGGGTGCCTTCCAGGCTCCCATAACTAATGGAACAGGTGACCAACATTTCAAGGCCCAATCAGCCTTTTCATCAGGGTGAAACATTGGCAATAAACCAGGATGCACTCCTACAACCAATCATTACCTGATGGTGTATTCTGTGAGGCCACGCACCCTGTGATACCACACCCCATATCTGGGAGCACACGTGCCTTAGGTGCATGTAAAGATAACTATTACCGTTACCCTATCACGGTGCCCCCCCTCCTTTCATTTTCTTCTGGATCCGCCCCTGGTTTCAGCATTCAAATGGGAGTTTGGATGCCCAAAGGAGGACATTAGAAGGGTTTAGCCATTTTACATGGCTAATGCCTGTCTGTTTGGGTACATGGGTGGGTAAAAACTCAGTTGAATTGATTTGTGACATGGCAACTTTTGTAAGTCAGTCATTGTTCTATGGTTAACAATCTCTCCGCAAGACAGTATAATGATTTGGCAAGCAGTAAATAAGGATTGCTAGTCTGCATTTAAAGACCCAAGAATTTTATTGTCTGACCAATAATGAGCCAATGCTACATGACTACATGTTTAATTTGATTGTTAAAAAGTATACGTGGTGACAAAAATAAGCATCACTGTACTTTTTGATTGCCATTTAACAGTTTGTTTTTCATAAATCCAAACGTTGTGGGATAGCTTGTTTGAATTTCCAGTGGATTCTATCAATGCTCAATACATCTTCTCCCCAATGGGCATATTCATAATCACTTAAACTATACAAAGTAGGTGAAAATGAACATTTTCACCTACTTTTGTAAAAAAGTTTTGGGGCTGTTCATCTGAAAAGTAACGCAGGAAATATCACAGATATCTCCTGTTTACCTTTCTCACCCAAGCTGGCCCGGCGTCCCTATACAGTAATATGTGGACCTCGTTCATCAAGTTTTGAAAATATAAATACAATATTTTCAGAGATTCATTGCGGGAACATTCGCCATCTACAGATAATTAACATGATGAATATGCCCCCATATCTTGCAGTGCTGCTGGTATCTGTGATTGATTTGGAGTTAATGCATGACTCGTAAAAGTTGGGGAAAAGAAGATCAATTAAAAAAAGGTATCATCTGTTATGTATTTGTTTTAAAATCATGCATAAACACACTGTATTTGCATAAACATACTGTATACTGGGGGTCATTCTGAGTTGTTCGCTCGCTACCAGATTTTAGCAGCATTGCACACGCTAAGCCGCCACCCTCTGGGAGTGTATCTTAGCTTAGCAGAATTGCGAACAAAAGATTAGCAGAATTGCGAATAGAAATTTCTTAGCAGTTTCTGAGTAGCTCGAGACTTACTCACAGATTGCGATCAGCTCAGGCCGTTTCGTTCCTGGTTTGACGTCACACACACGCCCAGCGTTTGGACAGCCACCCCCCCGTTTCTCCAGACACTCCCGCGTTTTTCCTGACACGCCTGCGTTTTTCGGCACACTCCCAGAAAACGGCTAGTTTCCGACCAGAAACACCCACTTCCTGTCAATCACACTCCGATCACTTAAACGATGAAAATTCTCATTCGGACGTGAGTAAATCTACTAAGTCTTGTGCTAAAATACTTAGCGCATGTGCACTGCGTACCATGCGCATGCGCATTTTTGCCTTAATCGCTCCGTTGCGAAAATCGGCAACGAGCGAACAACTCGTAATGACCCCCATTATGCATAAACATATTTGCATACAAAGGAGCCATATCAACTGAATCCACCCAATTAATTGAATCCACCAGTTTTAGTGAACAGTTAGTAACCATAAATGTCCAAGAACTAGCAAACAGATCACGCTGTACGACCAAGTCATGCACAGGAGAAGAGAGTAAAACATGTACACTTATGTTTCCATTGCAATTTGAGCAGTATATTGTATTGTATTGTATATTGTGTTGTATTTAAAATCTCTCAAGTGCCCAATAATTAATATGCTTGGGTGTGGTTCAGTCTCTTTAAATCGATGAGCCAGTGCCTAAACCCATTTGAGCAGCATATGTTGTATTTAAAATCTGTGAAAGAAATTGAACCAAGTAATGCAGAGCAATGGTCACATATTTTGAGGGTCAGTGTAGGGACTCACCAGAATGGGATGACGGTGAAGTGGTTGGTGAACTTTTAAAAATTAGTTAAATATTTTTGGAAGCTAACATTCCCTGTTTTTAAATGATACACAGTGTTGAATTTAATTAGGTGAGTGCTGAGTGTGTATGATTGATATACACACTGTACTATATGTATATACACACACATTTAGAGTGATCCTTATTTATGGGAGGCCCTCGATATACCGGCTGTCTGGATCCCGGCACTCAGCATACTGGCACCGGGATCCCGACAACTATTCTCCCTCTTGGAAGGAGAATAAATAGCACCCCTGTAAGGAGAATAAATAGCGTGATGTGCGTAGTGCACCACCGAGCCCACAGTGTGGCGAGCGCAGAGAGCCTGCTTCCGGCATTCCAGCAGTCTGGATCCCGACGCCGATATGTTGGGCGCCGGGATCCTGACCGCCGGCCAATCGTATTACACCCTTATTTATTTAGCACTATCATTACTGCAGGTTTCATTCATCTCCTTGCAAAAATGTGGGTTATTTTCTTACTGCAGAGATTGCAATCTATACTGAAGCATACAGCCTCCTGCTAGTGTTTAGTAGCTTTTGTGCCCACTTAATGCATCTTGGGTTGAGTTTCTGCTTCTCTGTGACCTGAGGTTCATAATTAGCAGTTGTCCTTATTAATAGATGTAGATACAGAAAAAAAATATTTTTAGACAAAAAATACTTAATGATGGGGTAATTATACTGTGTAACTTTAATATTCCATTATAAAAAAAAATTGAATATTAAAGTTATACAGTACATATTGGTTACACAATAAGTTATAAAGTACATATTTCACATTATTGGTCAATGATATATGTGTTATTGGTGAACTAAAGAAGCCTCTTTATTTCTGCAAATGCAGAACTTTAAATGGATTTAACATCTGAAAGCTATTGATGTAAATCTAGGCATGAAAATAGAAACACAACATAAAAGCACTGGACAGATGGAATGTGGTCTGCTAGCTGTCAGATTTATTGTTTGCCAGCACCATTGAAAGACTCTGTCCTTTCTATTTACAGACAAGCCAAATGTAACTAACAGCATAAAGGGTCTTTTAATCAAACATACTTTTTAAAGCACCCTTTGTCGTAAAGGTATGTAAGAACACATTAAAACTATTTGTAAATAGACAAAATGTGTACAAAAAGAAACTTAGGCTACAAACAGTAGTAGTGGAATTATTAATATAGACCCAAAAAAATTTTCATAGAGATTTTATTTAAAAAAATATACTGTAGCTTTCAGTCACTAATACATATGTACAAATGTTGTCTACTGTACAGTGCTTCCAGCTCCCCAACATTTTCACTCATAATGCAGCACACAACACTGGTTACTGTGTGGAAGCTTGCCTTAATGCTCTTCTGCATTGCAGAGAAACAAGGCAGATACACTCCTTCCAACATTCCCAGAAGTTAAGACAGATGACCTGATTTAGAGGTGGACATAATTTAGATTAAATTACAAATTAACAATGTTTCGTTGTCTACGCATGTGTCAGAGTCGCATTGCGCATGTGCAACTATACTGTTGTGACACCAGTAGCAATGTATTGTCAGTCATAATTTCAATGACAGACTGCAGGCATTTGGGGGGCGTGACATGGAATGTTTTTGAAAACTGAGGCATGTCAGCAACATTTTTGAAGCCACTAATGTGGATTCATTGACCCTGACAGATTTGTTGTGGAGGACATTCTGAGAAACCTTAGGGCTACTCAAATGTTTGGTCTGTGCGATGTTCCCTATGTATCTCTGATGATGCATCTTTGTACACATACAGCAGATCTGACAAGTTGGCAGTGGACGTCTCATTACTAGAGATGAGCGGGTTCGGTTCTCAGAGATCCGAACCATACCGAACTTCACGCTCTGAACCCGGTTCCGAGCCCAGCTCGGGTTTTTCCGCCTGACTCGGAAACCCAAACGAGGCAAAAGTCATCATCCCGCTGTCAGATTCTCGCTGGATGTGGATTCCATATAAGGAGCCGCGCGTCCCCGCCGTTTTCACTCTGGCATTTTAGAGTGTAGAGAGAGGATGTGTCTCTGTTCTCTCAGTGTCCTCAGTGTCCGTGGCTTGTGCTGAATCTGTCCAGTCACAGAGCTTGTGTCCTCTGCTGCCATATATCCAGCGCTGCTGTATAGGGTGCTCTGTTGAGCTGCATCAGTTCAGGGTGGTGTATTGTGCTGCATCAGTCCAGTCACAGTGATGGTGTCCCCTGCTGCCATATATCCAGTGCTGCTGTTTAAAAAGTCCCTTACAGTGTTGCTGTGTTGTCCTGCATCAGACCAGTGGTAGTGTCCTGGGCATCAGTCAGTCCAGTGACCTTTCAACAGTGGTGGTGTCCTCTGCTGCCATATGCCCAATGCTGCTGTATAATTATCTGTGTTGTCCTGCATCAGACCGGTGCTAGTGTCCTGTGCATCAGTCAGTCCAGTGACCATTCACAGTGGTGGTGTCCTCTGCTGCCATATGTCCACTGCTGCTGTATAATAAGTCCCTTACAGTGTTGCTGTGTTGTGCTGCATCAGACCAGTGGTAGTGTCCTGGCCATCAGTCATTCCAGTGATTAAGCAGTCACAGTGGTATACGCTGCTGCTATATGTCCACTGCTGACGTATAATAATAATAATAATAACCACAACAAGTCCCTCACAGTGTTGCTGTGTTGTGCTGCATCAGACCAGTGGTAGTGTCCTGGCCATCAGTCATTCCAGTGACCAGGCAGTCACAGTGGTATACGCTGCTGCTATATGTCCACTGCTGCCATATAATAATAATAACAACAACAAGTCCCTCACAGTGTTGCTGTGTTGTGCTGCATCAGACCAGTGGTAGTGTCTTGGCCATCAGTCATTCCAGTGACCAGGCAGTCACAGTGGTATACGCTGCTTCTATATGTCCACTGCTACAGTATTATAATAATAATAATAATAATAACAACAACAACCACAAGTCCCTCACAGTGTTGCTGTTTTGTCCTGCATCAGATCAGTGGTAGTGTCCTGGCCATCAGCCATCAGTCATTCCTGTGTCGCATATTGTGTTATATAACTCCAGAAACATAATGGAGAACATAAATTTGGAGGATAAAATAGGGAAAGATTAAGAACCACTTTCTCCTAGTGCTGAAGCTGCTGCCACTAGCCAAAGTTCAGTAAAAAGACCCAAAAACATTAATTTAAATGGTCTGAGGAAAAACGTAAACTTGCCAGTATGCCATTTACGACACGGAGTGGCAAGGAACGGCTGAGGCCCTGGCCTATGTTCATGACTAGTGGTTCAGCTTCACATGAATATGGAAGCCCTCATAACTGAGGCCTTGACACTTATGTTGGTGTCAGATGTGCGTCCGGTAACCGCCATTAGTGCAGTGGGATTTAGACAATTGATGGAGGTATTGTGTCCCCGGTACCAAATCCCATCTAGATACCACTTCACTAGGCAGGTGATAGCGAGATTTTACCATTTAATTCCAGTGATTTGGACGTATAATTATTAATTAAAGTGGTCTTGCCAATTAATTCCAGTGATTTGGATGTATAGTTACAGTGATTTTGCCAATTAATTCCAGTGATTTGGACGTATAATTACAGTGAACTTGCCAATTAATTCCAGTGATTTGGACGTATAATTCCAGTGATTTGGACGTATAATTCCAGTGGGAATTGTTTGTGTCGCTTGGCTTAGTCATACAGCTACCTCATTGCACCTCTTCGACATCTTAGCATGAGGTGCTGTTTGGGGCCTAGTTTTTGAAACGTGCCATCCTGTGTGACACTGCCGTATGAGTCCAGAGGTAATGCTGTATTAGTCCTGGGGTACTGCCGTATAAGTCCACCCATTGCAGATTTTTTTTTAAAGTGACTGGAGCGTGCTGGAGATGCTGTCAGTGGACCGAATAATTGCAGCCCACTCTCGACATTCAGCCACTGCATGACACTACTAGATGGGCCAGGTGGTTGTGTCGCTTAGCTTAGTCAAAACGCAACCTCGTTGCACCTTTTTTATCTTCTTTGCATCATGTGCTGTTTGGGGCCTTTTTTATATCTGCTCTCCCTTCTGCCACTGCAGTGCCACGCCTAGATGGGCCAATTATTTATGTTGCTTGGCTTAGTCATACAGCAACCTCGGTGCACCTTTTTTCTTATTTGCATCATGTGCTGTTAGGGGCCTTTATTTGATATCTGCCCTTCTGCCTGCCACTGCAGTGCCACGCCTAGATGGGCCAATTGTTTGTGTCGCTTGGCTTAGTCATACAACTACCTCATTGCAATTCTTTTTCTTCTTTGCATGATGTGCTGTTTGGGGCCTTTTTTTAATATCTGCCCTCCTGTCTGCCACTGCAGTACTACGCCTAGATGGGCCAATTGTTTGTGTCGCTTGGCTTAGTCATACAGCAACCTCGGTGCATCTTTTTTTCTTCTTTGCCTCATGTGCTAATAGGGGCCTTTTTTTATATCTGCCCTCCTGCCTGCCACTGCAGTGCCACGCCTAGATGGGCCAATTGTTTGTGTCGCTTGGCTTAGTCATAGAACTACCTCATTGCAATTCTTTTTCTTCTTTGCATGATGTGCTGTTTGGGGCCTTTTTTTAAATATCTGCCCTCCTGTCTGCCATTGCAGTTCCACGCCTAGATGGGCCAATTGTTTGTGCCATAATAACATAGTAACATAGTATTTGAGGTTGAATAGAGGCAAATTGCCCATCGTGTTCAACCTGTTTTAAGTTGTGATGAATCTACATACTTGCTAAATAATGTTTTATGACTAGTAAGCTACTATAACTCATGTTACCCCCGAATTAACCACGTTGATATTTTAAGTATTATAACCTTGGATAGCTTTTTCTTTCAGAAATGTATCCATTCTTTTTTTAAATCCAATTACAGAGTCCGCCATTACCACCTTCCCTGGCAGGGAATTCCACATCCTGATTGCCCTATCTGTAAAGAACCATTTCCTCCGTTGCGTTTGGAACTTTCTCTCCTCCAGTCGCAGCGAGTGCCCACGTGTCCTAAACTGTGTTCTTTTAATAAATAATTCCTCTGATAACTCTTTGTGATGTCCCTTTACATATTTGAAGATATTAATAATATCTCCTCTTAAGCACCTCTTTTCTAGTGTATTCAGCCTAGTAAGTCTTTCCTTACAGTCCAGTCCTTCTAGGCCTTTAATGAATTTAGTAGCTCACCTTTGAACACTTTCGAGTTCACTGATGTCTTCAATGGTGCCCAAAACTGAACACAATATTCCAGGTGTGGACGTACCAATGCCTTATACAGCGGCATGATTACATCCAAGTCCCTAGTCTCAATTCCCCTTTTTATGCACGCTAGCACCTGACTTGCCTTCTTTACTGCGTTTTGACATTGTGTACAGTTATTAAGCCTATTATCAATGAATACCCCGAAATCTTTTTCCAACTCTGTTTCCCCTAGGCGTTCCCCATTTAATATGTAGGATGCAAGTTTGTTTTTAGTCCCAAAATGTATAACCTTTCATTTGTCTGTATTGAACCTCATTTTCCATTTAGACGCCCAGAGTTCAAGTTTAGATAGATCATTCTGCAAGGACTCCACATCCAATTCTGAATTAATTACCTTACACAGTTTAGTATCATCTGCAAAGATTGACACTATGCTTTCCAGGCCTATTTCTAGGTCATTGTACGGACCCTTGTGGTATTCCGCTGACTACTGGGGACCAGGTTGAGGACTTCCCGTTGACCACTACTCGCTGTACCCTGCTATCCAACCAGCTGCTTATCCATGTGCAAATAGTTTTTCCTAGGCCAATCTCCTTTAATTTGATGATCAGTCTCCTGTGAGGAACTGTATCGAAGGCTTTTGCAAAATCTAGGAAGACCACATCCACTGCTTTTCCTTGATCAAGATTATTGCTCATTTCATCGTAGAAGCTAATTAAGTTAGTCTGACATGACCTGTCCCTCACAAACCCATGCTGGTTCTTGCTAATAATCCTAGTGGACTTTAGATACTCCTGTATGACGTTCCTTAGAATTCCTTACAATATTTTCCCCACTGTAGATGTTAAACTAACTGGTCTGTAGTTTCCCGGAAGATTTTTGGATCACTTTTTAAATAGTGGCACTACCTCAGCTATACGCCAATCCTTCGGTACCATGCCTGATCTAATTGAACTATTGAAAATCAAGTATAGGGGTCGTGCTAGTTGTGAACTAAGCTCCATAAGAACCCTCGGGTGAAGTCCATCAGGACCAGGTGATTTATTAATCCTAATTTTGCTTAGTCTTTCCCGGACTACTTCTTCACTTAAAGAAGTATCTAACCATGAATCATTACTGTCACAATTGTTATGCTCTACTCCCACCATCAGATCTTCACTGTTTAATACTGATGAAAAGAATTTGTTCAGTATTTCCGCTTTTATTTCGTCATCATTTATCAATTCTCCTAATTCATCTTTTAATGGACTCATATTCTCCTTTTTTAGCCTTTTTCCGTTTATGTATTTAAAAAACTTTTTAGGATTGGTTTTACTCTCTATAGCGATTTGCTTTTAATTTTCCATTTTTTCATTTTCCATTTTAGCTGCTCTTATTGCTTTTTTGCTTTTCTTATTACACTCCTTGTAATACTTGAAAGAATCCTCCTTTCCATTATATTTAAATGCTTTGAAAGCCCGCTTTTTTATCCATTTCTGCCTTAACCTTATTGTTAAGACACATCGGTTTAAGTTTAATACTCCTGCGTTTACTGCCCATGGGAATAAAATTATGAATATTGCTATCCAGCAACCCTTTTAAAACATCCCACATTTCTGAAGTGTTCTTGTTATTAAACAGAACCTCCACTCTATGTCGTTAAGTGCACATCTAAGCATACTGAAATTAACCTTCCTAAAGTTAAAAGTTTTGGTGGAACCCCTGTAGCTATGTTTCCTGAAACTGATGTCGAATGTGATCATATAGTGATCACTGTTACCCAAAGTCTCCCCAACTTTAGTGTTTGATATAATGTCCACATTATTAGTAATTAATAGATCCAGGGTAGTTTTACCCCTAGTTGGGTCCTCGACTAATTGAGACAAGTAGTGATCCCTAAACATATTTAAGAACCTGCTGCCCCTCACTTTAGCACATGAATCATTACTCCAGTTTATATCCGAGTAATTAAAATCCCCATTCACAAGGATGTCCCCCCAATCCCACAGCCGTTTTGATTTGCTGCAATAGTAGTTCTTCCTCATGTATGCTAATATCCGGCTGTTTGTAGCACGTGCCTATGATAAGTTTTTTGCATCAATTCCCCCACTTGAGATTTCTACCCATAGTGACTCCACATTATCACCAGTCTCCTCAAAGATAACCTCCTTTAGGTATGGTTTAAGTGATGGTTTAACATAAAGACATACACCTACTCTTTTGTTAGCCTTGTCCCTCCTAAAAAGAGAATACCCCTCCAAGTTAGCAACCCAGTCGTGAGAGTCGTCCCACCATGATTCCGTAATACCTATAATGTCATACTCAGCCTTTGATGCTAACAATTCCAATTCCCCCATTTTACCTGCTAGACTTCTTGCATTTGCAAGCATACATTTTAGTTTATCGGTTCCTTTATTTGTTTGTTTTCCTAAAGATTTCCCATCCTGGTTAACTAGTGCATGCGTAGAGTTACTGATACAGAGTGTCCTTCTCACTCCCTCTCCAACCCCACCGTACTTAGTATTGCCCACCTTACTTTTCTCTTTGATCAACCCAATGTTCCCGTCTAAATTCACCGCCCTGACATAAGTATTTTCCCTTAAGTCCCGTACAACATTTTCTATAGTCTGTAATGATGACATATAATTGTTATTATTTATTGCTTTAGCAATACCTTTCTTAACACCCTTAATAGAACCCATGTAAATACCCTTACCAGCTGCACTTTCCCTCCCCCCTTCTCCACCCCATTTATCTCACTACCACCATCCCTACTATTCACTGCATGACCCATAGTTTATAGCTAAACCCTCCCCCCAGGCTCCCAGTTTAAAAGCTCCTCCAACCTACTAACCATCCTACTCCCCAGCACCGCAGCCCCTTCCTCATTCAGGTGCAATCCATCACAAGATAAAAGATGGCGCCTGACTGAGAAGTCAGCCCATTGTTCCAAGAGCACAAACCCCTCTTTCCTAAACCAGTCTCTGAGCCAGACATTTACCTCTCTAATCTCCCTCTCTCTCCCTGGGCTAGCACGTGGCACTGGTAATATTTCAGAGAAAATTACCTTAGATGTCCTTTTTTTTAGTTTCTGGCCTAAGTCCCTATAATCTTTCTTAAGGACATCCCACCTACCACTAACTTTGTCGTTGGTGCCAATGTGCACCAAGACCACCGAGTCTTTACCAGCCCCTCACAACAATCTATCTACCCGGTCCGCGATGTGCCGTACCCGAGCGCTCGGGAGACAACAGACCATACGGCGATCACGGTCCCGGTAGCAGATTGCCCTATCTGCCTTCCTAATGATAGAGTCCCCTACCACCACCATCTGCCTGGGCGCCTCTCTAGCTTTCATCCCATCTGAGCCAGAGGGACCACTCCTCCGGTTGCTAGAGGGAGCAGTATCCTCCAGCTCCGTCATTTTGTTGCTATCATCCACTGAATCTTCGTCCAATCGGGCAAATTTGTTCGGGTTTGATAGATCCGAGATGTTGTGCCTCCACTTCTTTTTCTCCCTTCTAACAGTGACCCAACTGCCTACCTGATTTTCCTCATCTACAAGTGACCCCTGCTGCAACTCCTCCACTGCTCTATCTAAACTTCGGTCGAGATTGTGAATATCCCTCAGTCGCGTAACGGTCTGCTCTAGATCAGTTACCTGGGCTTCCAGGGCAACCATTCACTCAAATCTCATGCATATGTATTTGCCCTGGGTTGGCTGCTCCAGGTGTGCATACATCTTGCACAACACGCACTGAGTGAGACTCTCAATCACGGCCCCTCCCATTGTTTGAGAACTCAACTCCCTATTACCTTTTGAAAGTACAATAAAGAGAATAAAAACCAACTAGCCAATACAAGCAATACACAATAAGTAAGTAATCAATACTTATCTGAGTGGGACCTCTCCTGCGGCACCGATACTCCACCTTGCTGTTGCAGTTGTTCCAGCTCACTGCACCTCCTTTTCACCCGGCTTCCGACTCCTGCTTCTGCTGATTCCAACTCACATACACTTAAAAATCTAAGCTACACTTTAAAATGCAAGCTCCCTTACAATGAGCAACATTGTCGCTTGGCTTAGTCATACAACTACCTCATTGCAATTCTTTTTCTTCTTTGCAGGATGTGCTGTTTGGGACCTTTTTTTAAATATCTGCCCTCCTGTCTGCCACAGCAGTGCCATGCCTAGATGGGCCAATTGTTTGTGTTGCTTGGCTTACTCATACAACTACCTCATTGCAATTCTTTTTCTTCTTTGCATGATGTGCTGTTTGGGGCCTTTTTTTAATATCTGCCCTCCTGTCTGCCACTGCAGTACCATGCCTAGATGGGCCAATTGTTTGTTTTGCTTGGCTTAGTCATACAGCAACCTCGGTGCACCTTTTTTTCTTCTTTGCATCATGTGCTGTTAGGGGCCTTTTTTTATATCTGCCCTCCTGCCTGCCACTGCAGTGCCACACCTATATGGGCCAATTGTTTGTGTTGCTTGGCTTAGTCATACAACTACCTCATTGCAATTCTTTTTCTTCTTTGCATGATGTGCTGTTTGGGTCCTTTTTTTGATATCTGCCCTCCTGTCTGCCACTGAAGTGCCATGCCTAGATGGGCCAGTTGTTTTTGTCACTTGGCTTAGTCATACAACTACCTCATTGCAATTCTTTTTATTCTTTGCATGATGTGCTGTTTGGGGCCTTTTTTTAAATATCTGCCCTCCTGTCTGCCACAGCAGTGCCCCGCCTAGATGGGCCAATTGTTTGTGTCGCTTGGCTTAGTCATACAACTACCTCATTGCAATTATTTTTCTTCTTTGCATGATGTGCTGTTTGGGCCCTTTTATTATATCTGCAGTGCCACTCCTAGATGGGCCAGGTGTTTGTGTTGTCCACTTGTGTTGCTTAGCTTAGTCATCCAGCAACCTCTGTGCAATCTTTTGTCCTAAAAACAATATTGTGAGGTGTTCAGAATAGACTGGAAATGAGTGGAAATGATTGTTATTGAGGTTAATAATACCATAGGAGTAAAATTACCCCCAAATTCTGTGATTTTAGCTGTTTTTATGTTTTTTTCCCAAAAATCATCCAGATCCAAAACCAAAACCCGAAAGGGTGGTTTTGGCAAAATAAAGCCAAAACCAAATCACAAAAGTGGAATTAGAACCAAAACCAAAACACAAAACACGAAAAGTGCCAGCCGCACATCTCTACATTACAAAAGTTGGCAACTGCAGAATTTGCATAACTTAGATCCACTGCAGCAGAAGACACACCACCGACATGACTTGCATTCACCTCTGAATCAGGACCAAAGTCCTTTCTGTGCTTGACTATCTTACAAAATTCTACAAATACTGTATTTTGTAACCCAAATTTTCATCTCCTGTGTTGTTGATTTTCCAAACATTATCTGCCTGATAATTAGTCTACCACTCTCCCTACTGCGGTTCATATTCTCCCTATGATTTTTCATTTTCTTTGGATCTCCTCTTGCAAAGCATAATGTATATAACACTATAGATGCTGTATATTACTGCTCCCTGGGTGCACATCCAAATAAGCCACAGCTCAATAATACTATACGTAGCACTCCCTGATGTACACATCATTTAAAAAATCCACAAGCAGTAAAGACAACATTTCAGATGTTTAATTACATATTTTGTCTACAATAAACATATAAAAGTACATTCTGCTGTACCTTACAAAGGCTTATCACCCACATGTGCCTGCTGTCGGGCCATCCCAGCCTGACTTTTGGTGCCACCCATCATGATGACTTCACGCAGTAGTCAGGAAGTCTGTACAGGCACTAGTCTTAAAAACAGTGTTTACCATCACCATGGCTACCTATAACAACTTTATCAGCACTGTACAACTGCAGTCCTTATGCGATTCATCAATGCAATGTTAAAGCAAAAATGGAAGTAGCAATTCACAGTATATGTATAACTTAAGACTGCAGTCGTACAGTGGTGATAAAGATGTTATAGGTGGCCATAGTGATGGTAAACACTGTTTTAGACACTAGAGTCTGAACAGGCTTACTGACTGCTGGCGCGACATCATTTTGATAGGTGGCATTGGAAGTCAAGCTGGGATGGCCAGGCAGCGGGCACATGGGTGATAAGCCTTTATAAGCTAAACAGTACTTTTATATGTTTATCCTTGACAAAAGATGGAATTAAACATCTGAACTGTTTGCTAAACAACTTATGCATTTTTTCACATGATGTGGACATCATGAAGTGCTGCCTATCTGTTATATTATTGAGCTGTGGCATTAATTGTATGTTCACCAGGAGAGCTGTTGTTATGCATGGAGTGCTGGTCTTGTGGACTACAGTATATATGTAAATAAAAATCTTTGGATTTTTGTCAAGTCAACAAATACATATCCTTTTTATCCATATCTATGCAATGAGTCTGGTAATTCTATTCTGCTGATATTGGTTTTATTAGTTATTTTTTTCTGAACACTTTATGTACAGCACATTAACTTTATTTGGCACGTTAGCACTTTTTTTACATTCACTGTGGATTATTGCTATTCACACAAAGTAGTGGTGCATTTTCAGCTTACTACTGTATGCCATCTGTACCAAGAACCAGTGATTCAGTGGGTTTTTAAGCTATTACATTGTCAAGAGGGGAAAAACCCTAAGCTTCTCTGATTCAGATACAGAATAAGTGTTAGTAAGAAATACACTGAAAGAGGCAGCTGGAAAGGATTCTCCTTAGGAAATATTTCATGCTCTGTTAAAATTTAAAAGAGATAAACTTTCTCCTCCTTCATAGCATTACTCTCTCAGATTATTTTAGGGATTGGATGATTCAGCAAGGATTCCAAATTAGGAATGATTCAATAATCCAAAGGAGCAATGTGGAGTTTTGCCGCCTGTGAGTGGCTATACTCAACAAATGCTCCTTTGATCTTGTCCTACTTGTAGTAGAAGAATCTACTAGGAAGCTTACTGAGACAAGAAATAAAATTACAGATATGGATTCCTCATCTAAACATCTTTTGATCAGTGATACCAGTACAAACTGGATGGAGAAGTTAAATTCCAGTGTTGAGACCTACAGTATAAGAAATAATGAATCAAGTTAAAAAAAAAATGTCTATTGTGACAAAGGACTATCAGTAAAATATGGTCTATGCCTTGGCCACAGAGAGACAGCTTTTGAAAAAACCAAGGAGATCCAAACCAATAAGGCTCAGAGATAATAACATTGATTCAGATTTATCAAATCTATAACAGCTCCCCGTGCAGTAAAAATGATGCTCAGGAATCCTCTTCAACACAGAAACCCCCATTAGGGATCCCCACCTGCACCAGAGGTGCAGAAGGTTCAGAGCACAGACCAGATGCAGTGGCCAATGAAAGAGGAAATCACGACTGCAAAAGATGGATCTGAAAATGAAACTTTCCTTATAGACATTAAGTGAACAAAGGAAGTTAAAACTAAATGAATATTTTGACAATAATCCATTTTCGCAATTGGAAGCAACACCTGCTCATTCATTTAAACCAGTTTCTAGATTTGACCCATAA
Organism: Pseudophryne corroboree; assembly: GCF_028390025.1. NCBI lineage: Eukaryota > Metazoa > Chordata > Amphibia > Anura > Myobatrachidae > Pseudophryne > Pseudophryne corroboree. Next base: position 238,734,367 of record NC_086454.1, read on the forward strand.
AAGTATAACACGTCTATTAAGATGTATATGCAAATGTTAGAGTCCTCCATTCTACTGAATATGGCCAGGGACAATAGAATTTATTACAACTTGTCTAAACAGGAATTTGAGACTTTAAAACATCTGAGCGAATGTGTCTCTTTGGTGATTAGATCTGTAGATAAGGAGGAGGGGGGGACTATTGTGAAAGCTGATATTCATAGGTAGCTGGGAGATGTGGAGGTCTACATGAAGTTGCAGGAGGACCCTGCAGTAAAATTTAAATGTGAAATAGACATAGAATTATCACAAGTTTGTGACAGAATTATTTTTGGTAAGGTAACCTGCAATGTTTTAATGGTAGCTTTTACCATCTTACCCTTGTTATACCCCCTACTCAAGATCCATGAAAATAGAACACATCCACTAGGGCGCCCCATTATGTAAGCCAGAGTCTCCATGTTTTCCATTATTTTTAAAATATCTGGTTCACTTCCTGCAGCTGGTTATAGAATCAAAGCAATTTTTCTTAAAAGATACAACTGATTTACTTGTCAAGTTGAATTAATTTAAAAACCTGCCAGATAAGTTTTTGTTTTGTTGCATTGATGTAGTTAGCTTATACACCAGCATACCGCATGATCGTGGTCTGCTAGAGTTATATAGTGGCCTTCTTCTTTTGGAGGATAATTTACTTCTATTGGAAAAAAAAAGGTTACATGTAATTTCTTTCTGCAGGTCATTACCTCCAACTGCAGGGCTGTGTGATGGGCTCGAACATAGCCCCCACATTTACCAATGCATACATGTTTTCTTTTGAGTGCAGGTTGTTTATACAGAATTTTTACTTCTCTACTAGGATACTGTACTTTACTCATTTTATAGACAAAATCCTGGTATTTTGGAAGGGCTCTGAGCAGGAATTTAATTCACAAATGTTGGTGAAAAACAATATGGATATTACCATAAAATTGACCTATATATGTAGTGACAATGAAGTTAATTGTTTAGATATTTCTATTCAGAGAATAGCACAGGGATTAACAACTAGCACGTATATGAAACCAACATTCATGAATACAGTATTGCATGCCCATAGTCACAATCCACTTTCAATGAAGAAAGGCTTGTCTCTCTCTCAAATCTTAAGGCTATGAAGGCTCACTAGTTATGAGAGTAAATTGCATAGTCAAATGGAGGCAATGTTTATCAATTTTTTAGAGAGAGGATATGCCCATAGAAATCTGGAGGCTGCAAAAGCCAGAACTCTATAAATCCCCAAGGAAGACTGTTTAAAAATAAAAACAATGATACGTTTTTGTAACCATTTGTTAGCCACTTTAAAGTAGCCAGTCCCAGGCCTATGATTAAACTGATAAAAATATCATTGAACAAAAGCTGCTTGCTTAAATTTTTAAAGTAGGGTACAGGTTTGAAGGATCAGTTAGTTCGTAATGATGTTACCTCTGGACCAAAGGCAAACATAGACATTTTTTAACAAGGACACCAGGATATTACAAATGTACCAGTATTTAGATATGGGTACATACTGCACACATCCACACCGGGAAAAATATTTTATAAGGCATGATTAAGTAAATTTGTAATTTACATTATAAAGTGCCCATGTGCGCTTACATACCTGGACAAGACCATCTGTGCCTTTAAGTAGAAAGCCACCCAACACAAGTCAGCAATTAGACTAGCATTAAAGGGGAACACAGTTGAACAGCCTGCTGCTAGACATTTTCTTGCAGCAAGACATTAACTTGCCACTTTAAGATATAAAATTGTAGACCATGTCCCCCCTCTTAATAGAGGCAGTGACAGAGCCAAAAAACATGTTTAACTTGAAACACAGTGGATCCTCAGATTGAATACATTTGTCCCCAAAGGGGCTCAATGAGAATTTAAATTTGTCTTGCTTTACATAAGTATCTCTAATGTTTGTTTGGTAGTAAGTTTAGTTGTAGTAACAGTATTGATTCCTCAATTTTATCTGTATTGGGATGATGTTTTACATATGTATATATATTTATATATACAGTATATATACAGTATACTGTGAAATGCTATATACAAATTCTGAAAAGTTATACATAAACTGTGAATTGCTACTTCCGTTTTTTGGTTGAACAATGCATCATAAGACTGCAATGCATCCTGGTGGGAATCCATTATTCTTAGAAATAGGGAGTATAACAGTCTGTTATTCCAGTATCAATTGGCAATTAAGTCTGTTATACCAGAAGAAGTGAGATACATACACATAAAGGTTTCTTTCAATTTTTTGATTAGGCTAAGAAAACATGTCAACCCAAAAGATGACCCCCTCAGAAGTGAACTCACCCAGGACCAGGTATTGTTGTTTTTCAAAAGGTATCTTTATAGTTGATAATACCTCCACTTTCAGTATATTCCCTCAGCAATGAGTACGTGTAGGACAGAATTAGCAATTCTCCAAAAAGCTAAATATTTATTCCATGCCACAATGTTAAAAACAGTTAAAAACTTCAAAAGTAAACTATTTATTGCACATCATAATTGTAAAAACAATTAAAAACAAGGTGTATAACATACAAAGAACTCTCCACAAAAATAATGGGACAAAAAAAACCACATCCTTTTTGAATTTTTGCAATGTTCTCAATCATGGTGGCTGCATGTGGCATCATGCAGATGCCATGATCATGCCCCCAAAGTGCCCCCATTTGTGCTGCATCGCCCCCCATTTGCACCGCACCACCTCCGCAATGCTCCGTCTCTGCCCTGGAAATGGAGCGTTGCCGCCACCCATGCCCCGCAACCGCCTCTGCCTGATTGACAGGAAGAGGTGATGGCATTTTATGCAGACCCCCACAAAATGTGCGGGCACATGCGCAGGACGGCTGCTACACATGCGCCCTCGGGGCGATTGTAATCCAACCTGAATTAGCCCCTAAATTAGGTCATTCCATAAGTATAGAGTCCCTTTCCACCACCAATGCATTTCTGACATAAAGTCCTTCCTCAGGGTGTGAAGAGGATCACTCAAAAAAAACCTATATATACCCACTACTTGGGTCACTTGTCTAAAGTGGGCGTTACAATAAAATAAAGTCTGAGACTTTTTTGCACAGATCTGCCTGTAGTGTTTATATTGTGTCACTATGGTGATGGCTTATATTCTGTCCACCATGCCCCCATGACGGGACTGGGACACCAGCAATGGTCTATGAAATTACCGGGATCCCAAGCTCATGGCGATGGTGGGATTTTTGGTGTACTTTGGGTGAGTACATGGCTATATATCGTTTGTTGATATTTATATGTAACAGGTCTTAATAAAAGAGCTGATGCTCTGAAACATTGACAACAACTATTTGGCTGCGTCTGATTGTCTTCTGATTATATAGTCCTTGAGTGCCATATACACATACCTGCTATTATATATATATATATATATATATATATAGGAGGAAGACTGTGAGGACCGGCACTCCCCCTCCAAGGCTCAGTGCTTAGGTGCCATCTCAGCTGAAGATGGATAGTGGAAGACAAAACAAGCGGCACTCTAAGTCTGTCTGAAAATCAAGTGTATTTCACTCGAGTAGTGATCCGACGTTTCGGGGTCCAAGCGCCCCTTTGTCAAGGTGAACAACAATAAACAAAGTAAAATTCATACCTTATAAAGAAGAAAACCCGCCGAGTGCATCCGATCACGCCCGCCCGGCCGCATGTGGTCCGTCCCCTCTTCCGGCTCCCTTGTTTGACGTCATGCACAACGCGCCTCGCGTGTGCGTCGTTGCTATAGTTACCCAATGTTGAGGACGGCCGGGCTGCGGCGCTGATAAAAAGAATAAAAGAGTGCAAAACATTTTAAAATACAGAACCCCCACCAGTAATGTAAATCAGTTTTAAGACTGATAGAGGCAATTTGACTAGGTGATAACTGGGAGTGTACACAGGAAAAAAAGCGGTGCATTAAAATAGATTTAAATATAAATTTAAATGGATCCCCCATGTTGCCCGCTGGGATGCTGTCCTCAGTGGAACAGACTGGTAGAAGAGATATTGTCAATTGATTATAGACTATAATCATATATAGTTGCATGCTTCATATTTATGGACTCCCCCGGCCAGATCTGCCTAAAGGTCACCAGGTATCACCTCCGTCAAAACCAAGAATAAACCAGCCCCTAGGAAATATATCTAATACATACATAGAGCTATCCTCAAATAATTAATGCTATTGTAGGAGTTGTCGTCACCACACAGTGAAGCACGATTCCCAGTTCTGTGCCTCTAAAACTTATTTAAAAATGTTCCAGCTCAGCTTCTCATTCAATCCATGGGGGTTAGTTGTTTTTAGCTCAAAAATCCATTTGGCTTCTAATCGTAGAAGTCTGCCATCTCTGTCTCCTCCTCTGATGTGTTTAGGTACATGATCGATAATCATATGCCTAAGATCATTCATGGTGTGTCTGGCCGCCGCAAAGTGTCTTGCCACTGGTTGCTCCGACTTCTTACCTGCCAGTGCTTGTTTGATGGCCGAGCGGTGGAGCGCCATCCTCTCTCTTAATGTTCTTACTGATTTATCCACGTAGTAAAGTCCACATGGACATTTTATGAGATAAACTATATGTGTAGTCGTGCAGGTAAGTACGAAGTTGATCTTATAGGTTTTATCTCGATGTGGATTGTCAAACTCAAAGCCAGTTATCATGTTTTCACACGTGGTACATTTGATGCACTTATAGCATCCAGGCTGTCTGGCCAGAAAGGCTGAGGGGGTCTGTTTTTGTTGTTTCATCTCCTGGAATCCCGTGATATCGGAATGAACTATTACATCCTTGATATTTTTGCCCCTTGAAAAGCACATAATTGGTCGTGTCCCCCTAAATGTCGACAGCGATTGATCGGAAGAAATGATGGGCCATAGGGCTCTTGTACCACCGGACTCATGGTGTTAAATCTGGAGATAAAAGGAATGGCAGGCCTCTTTAGGCGATCACTGGGTTGAAGAAGAGATTCCCTGGATAACTGCATCACTTCCTGCTTATGCTTGGCGAGGAGTTGGCGGCCATACCCCCGCTCTACAAATTTTAAAATCATCTTGTCGAGCTCCATTCCCAACTTATCACGATCACTGATCAGGCGAGATACCCTGATCATCTGGGAATGCTGCAGACCGTCCTTGAGGGCCTTAGGATGGTGACTATTGGCCCTCAGCAGGGTATTCCTGTCAGTGGGCTTGGAATATACCCCTGTATGCAATACTCCCCCCCTGATGGAAATCTGCACATCCAGATAATGTGTGGAACTTGTGCTGGTCTGGTAAGTGTATTTGACACCAATCGGCCTAGAGTTAGTGGTGTGCATAAGCTGTTCAAACCTTTCCACACCCCCTGTCCATAGGAGGAACAAGTCGTCTATGTACCGGGAAAAAAATAAAATATTCTGGGAGACAGACTCTTCCTGAAAGAACACTTTCTCTTCATCCTCAGGTACCTGTTGGAACTCTCATGTGTGTGGTTGACGTAGTCAGCCTTTACACTAACATACCACATGAGGCAGGTTTAGCAGCAATGGAAGTTTTTTTGAGGAAAGAAAATATGAATGGGTTGGACATCCCACTGTTTATGGACCTCCTCCGAATGACCTTGGAAAATAATTTCTTTCTATTTAATGGCAGATTCTACCGCCAAAAGACGGGGTGTGCGATGGGGAGCAATGTCTCCCCTTCGTTCGCCATCATCTATATGTTTGAGGAGGAAGAGAAAGTGTTCTTTCAGGAAGAGTCTGTCTCCCAGAATATTTTTTTTTTCCCGGTACATAGACGACTTGTTCCTCCTATGGACAGGGGGTGTGGAAAGGTTTGAACATACAGGGGTATATACCAAGCCCACTGACAGGAATACCCTGCTGAGGGCCAATAGTCACCATCCTAAGGCCCTCAAGGACGGTCTGCCGCGTTCCCAGATGATCAGGGTATCTCGCCTGATCAGTGATCGTGATAAGTTGGGAATGGAGCTCGACAAGATGATTTTAAAATTCGTAGAGCGGGGGTATGGCCGCCAACTCCTCGCCAAGCATAAGCAGGAAGTGATGCAGTTATCCAGGGAATCTCTTCTTCAACCCAGTGATCGCCTAAAGAGGCCTGCCATTCCTTTTATCTCCAGATTTAACACCACGAGTCCGGTGGTACAGAGAGCGACAAGAGCCCTATGGCCCATCATTTCTTCCGATCAATCGCTGTCGACATTTAGGGGGACACGACCAATGATGTGCTTTTCAAGGGGCAAAAATATCAAGGATGTAATAGTTCATTCCGATATCACGGGATTCCAGGAGATGAAACAACAAAAACAGACCCCCTCAGCCTTTCTGGCCAGACAGCCTGGATGCTATAAGTGCATCAAATGTACCACGTGCGAAAACATGATAACTGGCTTTGAGTTTGACAATCCACATTTAGATAAAACCTATAAGATCAACTTCGTACTTACCTGCACGACTACACATATAGTTTATCTCATAAAATGTCCATGTGGACTTCACTACGTGGGTAAATCAGTAAGAACATTAAGAGAGAGGATGGCGCTCCACCGCTCGGCCATCAAACAAGCAATGGCAGGTAAGGAGTCGGAGCAACCAGTGGCAAGACACTTTGCGGCGGCCAGACACACCATGAATGATCTTAGGCATATGATTATCGATCATGTACCTAAACACATCAGAGGAGGAGACAGAGATGGCAGACTTCTACGATTAGAAGCCAAATGGATTTTTGAGCTAAATACAACTAACCCCCATGGACTGAATGAGAAGCTGAGCTGGAACATTTTTAAATAAGTTTTAGGGGCACAGAACTGGGAATCGTGCTTCACTGTGTGGTGACGACAACTCCTACAATAGCATTAATTATTTGAGGATAGCTCTATGCATGTATTAGATATTTTTCCTAGGGGCTGGTTTATTCTTGGTTTTGACGGAGGTGATACCTGGTGACCTTTAGGCAGATCTGGCCGGGGGAGTCCATAAATATGAAGCATGCAACTATATATGATTATAGTCTATAATCAATTGACAATATCTCTTCTACCAGTCTGTTCCACTGAGGACAGCATCCCAGCGGGCAACATGGGGGATCCATTTAAATTTAAATTTAAATCTATTTTAATGCACCGCTTTTTTTCCTGTGTACACTCCCAGTTATCACCTATCAAATTGCCTCTATCAGTCTTAAAACTGATTTACATTACTGGTGGGGGTTCTGTATTTTAAAATGTTTTGCACTCTTTTATTCTTTTTATCAGCGCTGCAGCCCGGCCGTCCTCAACATCGGGTAACTATGGCAACGACGCACACGCGAGGCGCGTTGTGCATGACGTCAAACAAGGGAGCCGGAAGAGGGGACGGACCACATGCGGCCGGGCGGGCGTGATCGGATGCACTCGGCGGGTTTTCTTCTTTATAAGGTATGAATTTTACTTTGTTTATTGTTGCTCACCTTGACAAAGGGGCGCTTGGACCCCGAAACGTCGGATCACTACTCGAGTGAAATACACTTGATTTTCAGACAGACTTAGAGTGCCGCTTGTTTTGTCTTCCACTATATATATATATATATATATAAATATTCGGTTCGATCTGGCACTCAGTATTGCCAAGGTCTCATAAGGTACTTGCTCTGGTGCACTCCCCGGGTCAGTAACCCTTTAATAGCATGCAAGTAAGCGGGCAGCACTCTCCAGACTTTCAAGTTTCAATAGCGTCCTTTAATCCTACGTTACGTTTTGGGCTCCCGCCCGTGGTCAGGGACAATCATACACAAAATAACATACAATAACACATACATTTATACTCTATCTAACATGTGCACAGATTGCAAAGCTCACTCACCTGCTCCACGCCGCTCGGTGCTGCCGGGTCTGCGCGCACACAACTGATGTCACTGGCTCCCGACGTCACCAGGCGGCGCCGAGCACGGAACACCCACGTTCTCTGTTGCCTAGCAACCTGACAACATGAAATAGAAAACTTAATACAAACATTTAAAAACAGCAATCCATATGTTAAAAACTGAACATACTCATCACTATCCGTGTGTCATGACTATATATGCATTCTCTTTTATCAAATGTTAAATATTATGCTTTTTTCACTATAAACACAATTAATAAAGCACAGCTCACTCATAAGTGTCTAAGTCTCTACTTACGTACACTATAGTATCTCTATAGAAATGTTATTTGCATACAGCGCCGACCGTAAACAGCAGCTTCGGTAAACCAGAAAGAGACTCCTCACAAGTCCCAAAATGCTATAACAGAAAAAAATATAGGACCACCAATGCGCTATTGACAAATGTTCACATAAATGTCCAAATATCTTACATTAAAGATATAACCAACAGGTGTAATGTTTCTCTGTTCCAAACTTCCTCCCAAAATACTGGGTAAACGATGTGGATAAGGAACCATAGATAGGAATTTTCCTCGTATCTTTATATGTATATCCTCACAACAGGAGTAGATATCACCTTTAAATTATCCAAAGATAAAACGAAAATAGTGCAAGTACAGCCAGAGGTAAGGTTAAAATTAGTAATTTAATAATATGCACTCACAAACAATAGAATAAAATAAGCATGTAACCACTAATGTGGATTAGGACATCAGACCAGGCATTCGTGCAGTTACCCTCCCAGATCTTAATTGGAAGATGCAGATCAGAGCTCCGTATACACTGAACCACCAATACCAGGAAACTGTCACAGCCAGGGATCGTCCTAAGAAAACCAGTCACCGCGACTGAAGCTTTTCGGACCTCAGTCCTTCATCAGAGGCATGGTGGCTGACTGGAAACATCCCTCCTAAATACCCCCACTTGATCCCCCAAATAATGACAGGTGTGGCGTAAAGTCCCGCCACGCCGATTCCCGCTATCGTTTACAGCGGAAATGGTATCCGCGGCACTTCCGGCCGGAACCGGAAGTGCCCCTCATGCGTTCCACGATGCGTTCCACTCGTTGTTCCGCTGGAAACAGGGCTCTTGCGCTCCATAGAGCGTTCCAAATCACCAGAAGTGGCACTTGTAAATGGATCCATACTTCAATATCCATAAAGATTGTTCTTTAATGCATCCATTGATGAATATAAAGTGCAGCGTGTAGAGAGAGTCCAAGTCCTTATACAGAGGCCATAAAGTGCATAGTGGTGTATACCCAAAAAACAAAAAACGTTAAAAACATATTAAAACAATAACAATAAAAATATAGATTATATTATAAAAACCACTTAAGATCAAACTCGGAATTAAGACCATTAGGGATTAAAGAATTTAACTTAAAAATCCATTTCATCTCAGATTTTGCTAAATTAATCTCCAAATCACGATTCCTCCAATTTGGAGTAATAGCCTTGATACCAATAAATAATTTAAGATGTTTGGGGTTGCATTGATGTATTTTATTAAAGTGCATAGAAACTGTATGCGTCTCCAACCCCTTTCTAATATTATACGTATGTTCGGCAAGACGAGTCTTGAGATTTCTACTCGTCTTGCCGACATAAAAAAGATCACATGTACAGGATAAAATATAAACAACATTTTTGGTATTGCATGTAATAAAATTCGAGATACTGAATTTTCCCCCATTAACTTCAAAATCTTTTTGTTTACTCAGCCCCTTCACCAAATGGCACATGGTGCACAATCCACATCTGTGGAACCCATGGCTCCTTGTGCTTGTGTGTTTAGTATCATTAATTGCACTATGTACCAACTTATCCTTTATGTTCTTAGCCCTACGATAAGTAAAAAGAGGTCTATCAGGTATCTCTTTTCCCAAAATAGGGTCCTCTTTTAAAATTTTCCAATGTTTTCTAAAGATATACTCAATTTCCTTATGTTGGATACCATAATCACTTATAAAGTTCCACGTTTGGAATTGTCTACCTATCTCCTGGTCTTTCTTATTCCCTTTTAGCAATAGTTTTCTATCCACAGATTCAACACGTGCTTTCGAACTTAGAAGGTCCTCCCTCTTATAGCCTTTCTCAAGGAACCTCTCACTCATCTCGGCAATTTGTTGGTCACACATTGTTTCTTCCGTGCAATTGCATTTTACCCTTAAAAACTGGCCATACGGTATTCCATCTAGCCAGTTTTTATGGTGGAGGCTACTCCTCTCTATATAGCTATTTGAATCTGTTTCCTTTCTATATAGTTTCGTGAGAAGAGTATTATCCTTCACATAAATATACAGATCTAAAAAGGTAATGGCCCATTTACTAGTTGAAAAGGTAAGTTTAACATTAAAATCATTGACATTAAGATTCTGACAGTATTCTTCAAGTCCTTCAACCGTCCCATTCCAGATAAATAAAATGTCATCTATAAAACATCGCCAGGACACCAGACCCGCCCCCAGCTGTTCATCATGCCAGACCATAGTGGTTTCCCAATATGCCATAAATAGATTGGCATAACTGGGGGCGAATCTGGTGCCCATGGCAGTGCCAACCATCTGAATGTAGTATGATCCGCCAAAGTAAAAATAGTTATTAGTTAAAATAAACGTAATACTTTTTAAAACAAATGACTTAATCGCCACTGCAAGATCAGACTTATCCAAAAAATAGGAAACTGCCTCCAATCCCTTGCCAATCTCTATTATTGTATAATGTGTAGACACATCTGCACTTATCAGAATAAAATTCTCTCTCCATTATATCCCCTCTAATATCCGTAAAACATCACTCGTGTCTTTCAGGAAAGAATTTGGTAATCTTACTAGGGTTGTAAAAACGAATCGACTACTGCCGACAAATTTGAAGAGATACTATTTGTACCCGCCACTATTGGCCGTCCCGGGGGATTTAAAGGATCCTTATGGATCTTAGGCAAGGTATAGAAGGTTGGTACAGTTGGAAACTTAATATTAATAAAGTCCCCTTCAGACTTTGTCAAAACCCCACTTTGTATAGCCTCTTCTGTGAGGATATTTAATTCTTTCACTATCCTTGCCGTTGGATCTGTTTTTAACTTACGGTATGTCTTCCCATCCTCTAATTGTTTCATAATTTCCTCAACATATTTACCCTTGTCCATTAGGACCACCCCCCCCCTTTATCCGCCAATTTGATTATCAAACTCTCATCATCTCTCAACGACTTAAGTTTCAACTGTACCAACCTTCTATACCTTGCCTAAGATACATAAGGAGCAAGCAATTTATAAGGTAGTGATCTGAGAGAGGGAAAGGAGTGCTAGTGAATGCAGAAACTGAGCATAGTCTGGTTAATACAAGATCAAGGCAGTGGCCCTCAAAATGAGTAGAGGAGTCAGTTCATTAAGAGAGGTCAAGAGAGAAGGTTATAGAAAGTAGTTTGTATGCAGGAGCAGCAGATTTCAGACTATCAATCACTCATGATGCTGGTGGAGATGTCAGAGGAAGGAAGTGAGGAAGCAGGCAGAAAAATCTCATAACAATTCTTTGAGTAATGTAAAATTTACGTATAAAATTAGCATCACTAACATTCAATTTTTAGTTGTGGAAATACATATTGAGGGTAAAGAATTAATGACGTCTCTTTATAGAAAAAGTACAGATAGGAATACCCTTCTTCAATATGAGAGTTTCCATCCTTTACCACTAAGAAAAAGCCTGCCTTATTCACAATTATTAAGGGCAAAAAGAATCACATCAAATCCAGAACATGTGGAACCAGCACTCAACACAATGGTTGAGCGATTTAGACAGAGGGGATACAACAGAAATGAGCTTATACAAATTAAAACTAGAGTATTGGACATCCCCAGGTCCACATTATTGAAACCTAAGATTAAACAAACACAGTATTTGGAAAGGGTACCATGGCCTAATCGTTACAATATACACAGTGAGAACCTCACTAAGAAGGCCAAGAATTGGTGGCCTATTATAAGTACTGATAAAGATATGCCAACAATTCAGGGCTCAAAATTAATGCCCAGTTACCTGAGAAACCGTAATCTAAAATACAGAATTGTCAAATTAGACATAACGGGCCTGGATAAAAAGAAACCCACACATTTCTTGAGTAGGAAACCGGGGTGTTTAAAATGCTTCGGATGTACAACATGTAGGTCCATGGTAGCTAGCCCTACATTCTCCCACCCGCATACCTGGAAAAAATTTCAGATAAGACATGCAGTTACATGTACAACCACATATGTCATATATCTCCTGACCTGCCCCTGTGGGCTGTCATATGTGGGCAAAACACAGCGGCAGTTTCGGGAGCGTATGGCAATGCATCGTATGGCAATAAGACAGGCATTAGAAACAGGTAATAGTGATCAGCCTGTGGCCAGGCATTTTGCCATAGCCAAACATAGTATGGCCACACTAAGAAGTATCATCATTGACCATATACCGGCTCTACCTAGAGGAGGGAATCAAGCTAAAATACTGCTCAAATGTGAATGTAGGTGGATATGTATGCTCAACACATTGGCCCCAAAAGGGTTAAACGAAACCCTGGGTTTACAATGTTACCTACAGGGGTGTAATCTGTAATTGTATATATACAGAAATACACAGTAATATATTAAATAAACACTTGGATTGATTTAGTGGATAGGCTGCCATGCTATAGGGGACATAAGTAGAGACTTAGACACTTATGAGTGAGCTGTGCTTTATTAATTGTGTTTATAGTGAAAAAAGCGTAATTTATTATTATTATCCTTTATTTGGGCGCTGCCACAAGGGTTCCGCAGCGCCCAATTACAGAGTACATATGCACATAATCAAAACAGGAAAACAGTGACTTACAGTTGAAGACAATTTAGGACAAGTACAGGGTAACTAAGCATAACTACACCAGTAAATGACAGAGATAAGTTCCAGGTGGCCAAAAAACTGCGTGATTTGGGCAGTTGAGGATTATTAAAGTAAGAAAAGGATAAGCACATGAGGGAAGAGGGCCCTACTCGTGAGAGCTTACATTCTAAGGGAGGGGTAGACAGACAGGGGTGACACAGATGGGGTACATAGAGAGCGTGGAACAGAGGGTTAGGATGAGATTTGGCTGGGTTTGGTAAAGAAATGGGTCTTAAGAGCCCGTTTGAAGTTATGTAGAGAGGTGGAGAGTCTGAGGGGGAGAGGTAAAGAATTCCAGAGGGAGGGAGCAGCACGTGAAAAATCTTGGAGATAGGAGTGGGAGGAAGTAATCAGAAGACAGGAGAGCCGGCGTGCATTAGCAGAGCGAAGAGGACGGGTGGGAGAGTAAAGGGAGATAATATTTAACATTTGATAAAAGAGAATGCATATATAGTCATGACACACGGATAGTGATGAGTATGTTCAGTTTTTAACACATGGATTGCTGTTTTTAAATGTTTGTATTAAGTTTTCTATTTCATGTTGTCAGGTTGCTAGGCAACAGAGAATGTGGGTGATCCGTGCTGGGCGCCGCCTGGTGACGTCGGGAGCCAGTGACGTCAGTTGTGTGCGTGCGGACCCGGCAGCACCGAGCGGCGTGGAGCAGGTGAGTGAGCTTTGCAATCTGTGCACATGTTAGATAGGGTATAAATGTATGTGTTATTGTATGTTATTTTGTGTATGATTGTCCCTGACGACGGGCGGGAGCCCGAAACGTAACGTAGGATTAAAGGACGCTATTGAAACTTGAAAGTCTGGAGAGTGCCGCCCGCTTACTTGCATGATATATATATATATATATATATATATTTAGTGTGTGTATATATATATATATATATATATATATATACTGTATATATATATATATACAATAAATACACACATACATACGATAATCTCACTAGACAGTATGCAGTGCATATAGTCACCCATATCCAAGATGCTTTGGACTAGAAGTATTTTGGATTTTGCATTTTTCTGTATTTTGTAATATTTGCATACCATAATGAGATATCTTGGAGTCTAAACACAAACTGAATTTATGTTTCATTTACATCTTATACACACAGCCTAAAGATAATTGTATTAATATTGTAAACATTTTGTGTACATAACAAACTGAACCATAATAAAATAAGGTGTCACTATCTCCGTCTTGCTCAAATAATTCTGGATTTCGAAATACTTCAGATATCAGATTTTTGAACGTGGTAGACTTAACCTGTAGTAATGAACCGTAATTCAACACTAGCATCTCTTACAAAAATGGGCATGGTCACGCCTCATGGGCGCATGTGTCAAGTCATGAGTTGTGGCTCTATGGCACACCCCAGCTGCTTGGCCAGGCTTTTGAGTAGCTAGACTTGCCCATTAAACCATCAGTCCTGGAATTTTCCGGAATTAACCCAGTTGTGCACTGTTAGTCTGATTTAAACAACCTTTAGTGGTGGTGGCATGTCCATACACTTTTCTACGCTGTGAATGAGCATTAAATGCATCTGTATATGCAAATTTAGGGGTAACTTATGTTTAGAAAGGCAGACGAGGGTAAAGAAATGTTGAATACAATAATAATATGTAATTAACACTGCAGCTATATTATGATAAGTTGCAGCTGTTTATTTTCATTTCAAAATCTCCACTTGTAATACTGCAGGAACAAAGATTCCTGTTGGCTTTCTAAACTATCAAAAGGTGGGTTGGTGTGTTTTATTAAGAAATATATTAATTGAAAATGTTGTTTTCGTATCACTGTCAAGACACTTCTTTGTCATGTGATGCTGACAGTTTGATATAGTATGACATTTATAATGTTGATATGACAATTTTGAAATGGTAATACAGGTTGAGTCTCCCTTATCCAAAATGCTTGGGACCAGAGGTATTTTGGATATCGGATTTTTCCGTATTTTGGAATAATTGCATACCATAAGGAGATATCATGGTGATGGGACCTAAATCTAAGCACAGAATGCATTTATGTTACATATACATCTAATACACACAGCCTGAAGGTCATTTTAGCCAATATTTTTTATAACTTTGTGCATTAAACAAAGTGTGTGTACATTCACACAATTCATTTATGTTTCATATACACCTTATATACACAGCCTGTAGGTCATTTAATACAATATTATTAATAACTTTGTGTATTAAACAAAGTTTGTGTACATTGAGTCATCAAAAAACAAAGGTTTCACTATCTCACTCTCACTCAAAAAAGTCCGTATTTCGGAATATTCCGTATTTCGGAATATATGGATATGGGATACTCAACCTGTAATGTCAACAATCCATTATTGAGGTATCCCTAACCCTGACAATAATACTAACTACTCACATTAACCCCGAAACCTAACTCTTACATTAATGTTGTTTTTCTCTATGTCATGTGATATGTTATTTTTTGTCCATTTTCCAGATACTGTATCATCATGTTAGATACTGTATCAAAATATTAACCCAGCAGTACGGATGGTGCAATGGTTAGCATTACTGCCTCACAGCACTGAGGACATGGGTTCAATTCCCAACATGGCTCTAACTGTGTATATTTTGTATATTCTCCCCGTACTTGCGTGGGTTTCCTCCGGTTACTCCGGTTTCCTACCACAATCCAAACACATACTGGTAGGTTAATTGGATCCCAACAAAATTAACCCTAGTGTGAATGTGTGTGTACATGTGGTAGGGAATATAGATTGTAAGCTCCACTGGGGCAAGGACTGATGTGAATGGCCAAGTATTCTCTGTGAAGCGCTGCAGAATATGTGTGCACTATATAAATAACTGGTAATAAATAACCCATGTCAACACTAGTTTAGACACCAGTCAGGTTGTGTAAGCTGAAGCTTTTTTTAGATGGCTTGGTAGACATCAGTGACATTAAGTTTGAAGTAATGAAGAGCAAGCAATTTATAAGGTAGTGATCTGAGAGAGGGAAAGGAGTGCTAGTGAATGCAGAAACTGGTTAATACAAGATCAAGGCAGTGGCCCTCAAAATGAATAGAGGAGTCAGTTCATTAAGAGAGGTCATGAGAGAAGGTTATAGAGAGTAGTTTTGATGCAGGAGCAGCAGATTTCAGACTATCAATCACTCATGATGCTGGTGGAGATGTCAGAGGAAGGAAGTGAGGAAGCAGGCAGAAAAATCTTCTAGAAATTGTTTGTATTGCCCAGGTGGGAGATAAATAGCTGCAAAATGCTGAGAGAAAGAATGAACTTCAAATTATGTGATTGTGAGTGATGGAACCTGAGGTAGAACTTTGTATGTGAAGGATTGAGATAGTGATATACTAACCCCACCTCCTTTATTGTTGCCAGGCCTAGAGGTGTGTGTGAAGTTTAGACCACCATGTGACAGTGCTTCACGGAAGGCTGTCTGATTGTGTTAACCATGTTTCTGTTATAGCCAGCAGGTTGAAGTTGTTAGATATGAAGGGGTCATGGGTGGTTGTTAATTTGTTACAAACAGAGCATACATTCCATAAGGCCCATTTTAGTGTTTTGGAGGGTGATGGGAGGCATGTGATGTTTATGAGGTTTGCTGGATTTATATACTGATGTGAATCTCGTGAATTTGAGTGGGGCAAGTGGTTGAGGCCTGGATTTAATTAAATGTCACCAGCTAATAAAAGCAGGAGAGAGAGATAAATACAGTTGCAGGAGGTTCGCAAATGTTTTTTGGAGAGAGGTTGCAGATGTTATTGTCAATGCATAAAGATATGTAAAAAGCTCATGAGTGTTAATAAGAAGGGAGTGTATAATTGTCACCACTGTTCCTCTTACTTCTTCCTCCCTTACTGCTTACACCTCTCATAGCCTGTATCCCTCATTAAAACTGTACTTTTCACTTCCTCTATCACCTCTTAATCCTGTACCCCTCACTCCCTCCTTTGCTCTATCAGCCCTGCAACTCTCCTTTACTCTCTATTTCACCCTTTACACCTCTCAATCCCTTCTTCATCTCTCACCCCTGTACCTCTCACTCCCTCAATCCCTCTATCAGCCCTACATATTTCCTTCCCTCCCTCTCTTCACCCTTTGCATAGCTCACTTCCTCCTTATCTCAACACTGCACCTTTCATTACACAGGCTGTACCGGACTCCTTGCAGTGCCTGGAACATCTGTAAGAAAAGGGATTGCCTGGACTGTATACAAAATGCCATCATTACATGCACAATCAGCCAAAAGCACAGTGCTATAATGTACAGTACAACCTAGGCTGGCAGCGCTGCTGTACTCTACAAGCAACATGATGAATGAATTGGTCTACTGGCTGCTGTGCAGGTGCTTATTGCCCATCGGTTATCCTCATGCTGGTCTCTGGGGCTCCTCAAGGGGGGCAATGTGTAAGCTGTAAGCAGTTCCCCCTTCAGCTCTGCTGCCCCATGTCACGGCTTGCACAACAAACAATGGAGGAAGACAGTAGAGGTGCTTGTCTGTCCAGTTGCAGCAGGGACAGCACACAGCTTCTTATGTGAGAGAGAGGGTGGGGACAGGTCGGCAGTGGGAGAGAAGGAGGTAGGGCATAGGAATGGCAGCAGCCTAGCTACTGTGATGTGCAAATGCTTTGGTGTGGTATGAGAATGGCCAGCACTGCCAGGGAGATGGCACACTGTACTGCTGCCGTACCTCATTGACCAATCCTCTGCTGGTATGAATACAGCAGAAGTCTGCTGTTACATTACACTCTGTATCTCTCAGATTAGGACCACTAATTAGGACCACTGATGGCTAAATATAATACAAGTAAAAGTCTAATCTTGGTTGCAACATACACTTCTGAACTGCCTTAATGTCAGAGCATGAAACGAGATCAATGTGTGCCATGTTAAATGTTAGATGGAGCAGTGTAAACAGTGGTGCCAAGAGAGGGGGCAGGTACTCTTTACCCAGGCCAGGGCTCAATGGAGGGGCATGGGTCTGTACACCCCCCCACCCCCTCCCCACCCCACACACACACACACACACACACACACACACACACACACACCCAGCAGCAGTCTATCTCTCAAGTTACCTCCCTGCTCCTGTTGTCATGTCCTTGCCCTGTCACCTGGAACTCAGCACCAGTCTGTGTGTGGAGCACTCATGCAATGGCTATTGATTGCATGTTGGGTCCTGTACCTGGATAATATGGACCCCCTTATCTGCATCAATGTCCTCTAGACCACATACTGATTGAGCAACTGTCAGCCTTGCATAATCTTCCGAAGACCGAGCTCAAGTTAATAGTGACTATTGGAAAGAGGGCAATGGTCAGTCCTCTCTCCGCCTGCATGATGTGTGGCCAAAGCTATGACACTGATCACACCTTCCTCCTTGGATTTGCCCCTGGCAAAGGTGAGGAGGTATGACCATTTACCAAAATTGCTCACATCCCCTCCAGGTCCCTGGTCCGATCAGAGCATTCACCGGCCCTGAGTGTAAAAGATTATATTCATGTCATTATATAGCTACTTGACTATTATAATAAGAACTATAACTGTTTTAAATATCTTACTATATCAGATTGCATTATAAGTGGTCCAGTTCTGAAGAAGTATTGAAAGGGTTACACAAGATTCATAGATAGAAAAGTGTTCAATTTCTTAAAGGATGCAATAAAGAAATTACATACTTATTTGAAGGTAACATAAATAAAGATTAATAGGTTAATGAATTATTTTCCTTTCATTACTCAACTATTGTACTTTATTATAATTGCTTTGCACTCGTTTAATTAAATTTGAACTAAGGCCAGAAGAAGATAATTTGTTTTTCCTTGTACCAAACAATGAGCATGCAGATTGGATGTACTGAAGCAATAATCAGCCCTGTGTTTTTGGAACACTTTCATACCCTGTGTAGACATTATAATTGATAATTTGATTGTTACAGCACTCAGTACAATATATTTTAAGGCTACATTAACATAATAGAAATTATGTTGTGTGTCTAATCTTAGCGTTTCATTGTAGGAGCACAGAGAATCTTTCCTGTATGAAATTAAATATTCACAATACCCTGAATATGATAGCATTTGCATGTAATACATTTGAATATATTAAGTTGAAGAATATCTTACTATATACAGAAAATATATAATTTAAGTTCAATAACATTATTTTTTTGATTGTTTTGTTTGCTTCCTGTATTTTGTCTTCATCTGGACTACAGGAATAATAAGATAGGAATCACACTAATGCTAAAGCCATCATGCCTGATCTAATGCTACAGTACGTACGCTTTGAAATCTCCAGGATTTGATTGGACAGGTGATGTTATAAGTAACTCACAACCTGTAACCAATTAATGAGGCAAATTCCTTCTACCTCTGAAATCTAAACTCATACTGACCTCCACAACTGAAATAATTAGAGATCAATATATAAAATAAAGTAGAGGTGGACATGAATTTTAATTGCAATTGTATTGACTGCTTATTTACTATATTGAAGGCTGATTCAAAAATGTGAGAAAAGCAAAAAAGGCAGAGCATTCTGTCCCTCCTGGAGAGGGTCATGGGCCTAATTTAGACCCGATCATGGATGTGCTAAATTTAACACATCTACGATCAGTCTTCAGACATGCGGGGGGATGCCCAGCACAGGGCTAGTCCGCCAGTGCATGTCAGGCCTGACCCCCTTCCTCACACACACAAGTACAAAAGCATTGCACAGCAGCAATGCTTTTGTACTGGAAGAGTAGCTCCCAGCCAGCGCAGCTCTTGTGCGCTGGCAGGGAGCTACTTGTCACTGCCTGGGGCGCAGCCTCCGCTGCCCGCCCCCCCTAAATGGCAGCCAAACACCGCCGGCCCGCCCCCTCCTGCCCAGCAACCACCTCTGCCTTTCAATCAGGCAGAGGTGATCACAGGGCTAAGACTGGCATGCACCGGCGCACTGCGGTGCCGGCGCATGCAGAGTTCAGACCTGACGCTGCTGTGCACAGCAGCGATCAGGTCTGAATTAGGCCTCATGTTGAGAGGTATGCAATTGGGATACATCATACATATGCAAGCAATGATGCTATACAGTGAGTGCAGAAAAGCAATTCTGTCTCAAAAATGAAGGGAACATTTACTTAGACTCTAAAAAGAAAAGTGGAAGTGATGCATATAGCAATCTATCAGATTCTAGCTAGCATAGTCAAGATTGTACTACATAAATTATAGCTAGGATCTGATTGGTTGTGATAGTCAATACCTCTACTCTACTCACAAACACCAAAACACCAATTTACAGACACACAAATAAACTTGGATCAGCGTGCCCTTGTATCATACAACCAAAATCTGTCTGAACTAATTGCAGGAAGGATCTATCCCTACTATTTATTAGTATCCACATCTTAGCAGAATTTAGCAGAGTTGCTCAGGCTAAGCCTACGCCTACTGGGAGTGTATCTTAGCTTCTTAAAATTGCGACCGATGTATTCGCAATATTGCGATTACAAACTACTTAGCAGTTTCAGAGTAGCTTCAGACTTACTCGGCATCTGCGATCAGTTCAGTGCTTGTCGTTCCTGGTTTGACGTCATAAACACACCCAGCGTTCGCCCAGACACTCCCCCGTTTCTCCGGCCACTCCTGCGTTTTTTCCGGAAACGGTAGCGTTTTTATCCACACGCCCCGAAAACGCCGTGTTTCCGCCCAGTAACACCCATTTCCTGTCAATCACACTACGATCGCCGGAGCGATGAAAAAGCCGTGAGTAAAAATACTATCTCCATTGTAAAATTACTTGGCGCAGTCGCAGTGCGAATATTGCGCATGCGTACTAAGCGGAATTTCACTGCGATGCGATGAAAAATACCGAGCGAACGACTCGGAATGAGGGCCATAGTAGGGTGGTTGCAAGACATAGGGGGAAATATTTTTTTGTTGTATCTTCGACGGGAACTTCTAAAAAGTTGACAATTGGTGTAAAAATGAGATTGTCGAAGTTTCAGCTCGATCGGATAATGTTAAGACCTGCCTCATGAGCTCTAAAGCATTAAAAAACAGCTATTTCTCCGGCAGGGTCCACAGGTTATCCACCGAATAATATTGGGATATGATGAAGCGGCAGCGGATTTGCACCAATTGGTCAAAGCTTTCGGCCTCCCAGCATGCAACGGGCCCGTCCATATATCCCCGCCTCCTGGCTCACACAAATCAGTTTTTTGTTTGGTGCGGCAGGAGCCGGACCATGGTCAATGGGCTGCTGGTTTTTAGCAGTCAGAAGCTTTCTTATTTCATTTTTATAGTCTTACTATTTTTTGGAGTGATCTTTCTAAAAAGCATCTTATACAGATGGGTCCACGGTTATCTTGACTAGTTTTCTGCGCCTAGGCACAACATGATTTATTACCATAAACCCTTCATCTATTGTTCTCCGCTGCAATACAATACAGAGAACAATACAGCAGGGGATTAAGTCATTGCAGCAGGGGATTAAGTCCGACTGGCCAGTCTCAGTTAATCCTATTAAAGGTCAAGATAAATAAGGACCCATCTGTACGTACCAGAGCCGTAACTAAGTGTGTGCTAAGTGTGCCTGGCACACAGCGCACTTGCAGTGGGAGCACATCTTGTGCTGTGTGCTCCCGATTGGCCACCCTGGCAGGTGCAGAACTGCTAGGCAGTGCGGGCACTGTGGTGTTGTGGGTGTGCCTGCTACAGGCACCTGACATCTGCCGCTGGTGCTGGGCAGCAGATCCTGACTTCATTGCCTCCTCCTCCTCTCCCAGGACAGCTGCAGGTGCCCCTGCTTCATGCTAGTTTTTTTTTTTTTTCAAAGGGGCATGGTCACGGAGGTTCGTGATTAGGCCACACCTCCAATTTTTTCCTGAGTATCGGTGATGGTCTGTGTGTGGCCCAGCCCTGCCTGCTACCTCTGTGGTACCAGGAGGTAACATGTGTGTATGCATGTATGCCTGTGTGTGTGTGGAGGGGGGGGAGGTGGTAGACTGGGGTGGACCGGCTGTGTGTTGCCC
Source organism: Pseudophryne corroboree (assembly GCF_028390025.1). NCBI lineage: Eukaryota > Metazoa > Chordata > Amphibia > Anura > Myobatrachidae > Pseudophryne > Pseudophryne corroboree. The sequence continues at coordinate 238,756,221 of NC_086454.1, forward strand.
AGCCCTTCCTGTTACATCTGTGGAGACCTGGAGGTAGCATGCATGTATATGTGTGTGTGTGGGTGGGGACGCGGGGTGACTGGAGGCTGTGTAACTGGGGGGATAACAGGCTGTGTGTGTGTATAGTGATTGGAGACGCCAGGCTATGTGTGTGTATGTTTTGAATGGGAGGAACAGGGTGTGTGTGTGTGTGTGTGTGTGTGTGTGTGTGTGTGTGTTGTAACTATTGGGGAACAGACTGTATGTGTGTGGTAACTGGTGGGGAACAGGCTGTGTGTGTGTGGTAACTGTGGGGAACAGGGTGTGTGTGTGTGTGTGTGTGTGTGTGTGTGTGTGTGTGTGTGTGTGTGTGGTAACTGGTGGGTAACAAGCTGTGTGTGTGTGTGTATGTTTTAAAAGGGGGGGAACAGGCTGTGTATGTGGTGACTGGAGGCACTGTCGGATCAGGGAGATGGGGTGCACAAGGGCACGTTCCCACCCCATGTCGTTTCTGGCAATTACATTTTTTTTAAACAGGGACCTGTGGCAGTGTAGTTCAATGAAAGGGCGTGCAGCAGCACTGTCAGCGCACTACTAGCAGGAGGAGATCCAGCCAATCCAGCCCCTCCTCTCACCTATTCTTCACCTCTCTGCCGCTGTTGCCCACAAAAACCAGAAGAGGGGGACCTGCTGCTGCCGGTGCTGAAACGAGGACCCACTGCTACCGGCACTGATGAATAGGGGGATCCACCGCTGCTCGAGGTACACAGTGCCACTTGAACTTAAGGGAGGGTACAACACAGGAGTGACATTTGTATCGGGGCTAGGGGGACAGAGAGAGTTGCACAGTGTCACATGTACCCCCCTCTCACTCTAACCCGCCACTCTCTCTCAACCCTCTCTCACACAACCTGTTTTTCAGCTCTCTCCCCATTTCTCTCTCCCTCTTTCTTTCTTTCTCTTTCTTTCTTTCTTTCTTTCTTTCTTTCTTTCTTTCTTTCTTTCTTTCTTTCTTTCTTTCTTTCTTTCTTTCTTCCTCAGCTCTCTCGCCCTCACTCTGTCTCACCTCTCTCCCTTTCATTCTTTCTTTCTCTCTCTCTCTCTCAATCATTCTTTCTCCCCATCTCTCCCTTTTTTAGCTCTATTTCTTTCTCTTTCCCTCTCTCTCATCTCCCTCACTCTCACTAATCTCCCTCACTGTGCACCCCCACTCTATCAACCATCTCTCATATTCCCCCTCTCTGTCTCACCTCTGTCTCTTTTTTTCTCTCTCCTCCTCTCTCTATAGTTCTCCCTCTCGTGCCTCTCTCTCCTTTCATACTGCTTTCTCTTCCCTGCTGTCTGTCTCACTTCTCTCACACTCTCTCTTTCCCTCCCCTTTCTCTCACTCTCTCTCCCTGTTTTTCTCCCTCCTCTCTCACTCTCACCCCCACTCTGTCTTATCTCTTTCTTTTGCTCTTTCTTCCCCCTCCCCCTCTCTCACCCCTGCCTGCCCCCTCTCTGTCAACCCTCTCCCTCATTCTTTTTCTCTCCCCTTTTTCTCCCCTGTTCTCTCTCTTCCCCTTGACCCCTCTTTCACACCCCCGCCTTTGTCTCACCTCTTTAACTCTCTCTCTTACTTCCTTTCTTTCTTACTTACTCTCTCCCCACCTATCTCCCCTGCCCACTCTACCCCCAGTTCCCTCTCACTCACCCTCTCTTTCACATCTTTCTTTATCGCTTTCTTTCTCTATGTTTGTTTCATGCTTTCTCTCTTTTGCCTTACTCTCTCTCTGCCCTGCTCTCTCTTGCCCCATCCCATCTCCCTCTTTCAACCCTTTCTCTCTCTCTTTCTCTCTCTCTCTCAACCTTATCTCTCATCCTTCCCTTCTGTCTCACCTCTTTCTTCATTCTATCTCTCTTTCTTTTCCTCTCTCACTCTCCTCTCTCTCTTACACCCTGCTCTCCCTCTCTCTCAACCCTCTCTCACTCCCCCGCTCTCTCCTCTCTCTCATATCCTGCTTTCTCTACTCTGCTGTCTCTCTCTCGTTCTACCCCATCTCTCTTTCTCTCTCATGCTCTCTTTCTCACTCTCTCAACCCGCTCTCTCTCTATCTCTCTCTCCCCCTTTCCGAGAGGTAGTGGGTGTTGGTGGCTGCTGCTGTGATCTAAACTGCTGGGTGAAGGGTGCTGGGTCAGAGGCGGAACTAGCGTCGATGCTGGAGGGCACCAGCCAAAATCTTGCCTAGGGCATCAAACTGGCTAGTGCCGACTCTGCTTGGGGGAGACCAGCAGTCTTCCATCTACAGCTCTGCAGTACACTGAGAGTAGTGGATATTGGTCCTTTTCCATCACCTGAACACACACACACACACACACACACACACATACACTCACACTGTGTCTAAGGCTACACACACTGACACACACACTCACACTGTGTCTAAGGCTACACCAAACATACACACACACACACACACATTGTGTCTAAGGCTATACCACACACACACACACTCTCACACTGTGTCTAAGGCAAGACCACACCAGGGCGTGTGTTAGCTGAGGTCACATCATGCACTGTGACTCCGATTGGCCACCCTATTTGTAAGAAATATAAAAATCGTTGAGGGGAAATCAAAGGCGATACTAAATGATTTGAACAAGGTAGAGAAAATAAATAAATATACGTCACATGAACTTGTATCAATGTGGGTCTCTTCTCATCCAAAGTCTATAGTGGATTTTTTTCTTATCAATTCAGACAGATCTCCAACGCAAAATACATAGGGAACAAAATGGAAAAAGGACACACAATGTGTAGTAACGTTTGTTATAGGGTGGTATGAATGAGTCCAGTGACTTCTCCAAAGGGAAAAATGAGCCCTGTATGGTGGAAATCTTGACAGCTGAGAAAGGGACAGTTCCTCACCACCTTTTCGTATAAGGGTAAACGTAACAAAACTCACTTAAAGAAGTGTAACACCATGCATATCAAGGTATCTTTATCATTTCTTAATAAAAGGCAGCAAAGCAGATTGAAATCCGTTCAATTGAATGTACCACACTCACTTTCTTGGAATATGGGTATCCTCATATAACGGTTTCTTTAGAATGGATATGCGTGAAGCCTTCTCTTTCCAAAAAAAGCTCATTTATTGTCACAAATTAAAAATTTAAAAACATAAAAAGATTTCTCCTTATATATTACCACAAAAAGGTATAGACACAATAGGTGGGTCAGGTGAAATGAGACTAACATAGGTGAATTCCGGACTAAAACCCATGTAACACCAATGTGCTATACCTTCAGAATTTTTGATGGTAACAGGAGAGCGCAGTAAAAACACGAATAAATCACTGTCTGGGAGCACCAACGCCGTTTCGACCCAAGGTCTTTTTCAAGGTGTATGCCCAGACAGTGACAGACAGGATATTTATACCATAAAACAGGAAGTAGTACTGGAACATGGGTAATAATCTTTATCAAAGTAACAGACTCCAATAATATATTTTCGTTGTTAATTCCTATATATATATATAGCCGATTCTTATGTTTACAAGTCATTTGTATATGCGTTATAATGATCTAATAATAGTAGAGTGTTTTAAAAGATCCATAACGAGATCACGGGAGCCTCACTTCCGCATTCCAGCATGCGTTCCACGGAGTCGGAAGTGGCCCGCGATCGCGTTATACTGAACCCCACTAGTTTGTACATAGTGTTGGTAATATAGTGGTCTTCCAGTGGCCCTGGTGGCACAGTCAATGTATATTATGTGTGGGCGGTCTGTACCAGTGGTGGACGAACTCCCTCGTAATCCTTATTTTGCGGGAGCCGCACTTCCGCGTTCCACCATGCGTTCCACTTCCCCGGAAGTGGTCTACAGTCATGTCCACGCAAGTTACCAATTATTTACAAATGGTATGAGATATATAATAATCTTACCATTTTTCAGTAAGTTAATACATTTAGGAGGATAAAAGAAAATAAAGACAACCCACATTTCCCTTGTGGTGGACCCACTTCCGCAATCCCCTTGCGTTACACACTGCCGAAAGGGACAATTCTGGGTGAACTCTTGGTAGACATGGATGGCACTAGCAAGTGTACACTCCTCAAATAACCACTTTACTAGATAGCCTCCTGACATCCCTCATAAAGACACGTAATAATGTTATATGGTAGAGAAATATAGACCTAGTTTTTAAAATTAAAAGTCTCCATGTAATAACACTAAACAGGGGTAAGATTATAATGGTAAGGTGACAAAATTTACATAAACCATTTTAATTCGAAATCCGAATTTAAACCACAGGGGGAGAGGGTATTTAATCTAAAAATCCAACGCATCTCAGCTTTGGCGAGATTGGTCTCAATATCCCTATCTCTCCAATTAGATCTAATTTGTTGGATACCCAAGAAGTACAATATTTTGGAAGTGGAACAGTTGTGTTTTTTGGAAAAATGTTCGGAAAGTGAATGTGTTTGAAATCCTTTCTTTACATTGCGTATGTGCTCTGCTATCCTAGTTTTAAGGGCTCTACCTGTTCTGCCTACATATAATAAACCGCACTCACATTTTATCAGATACACAACATTAGTTGTGTGGCAAGTGATAAAACTATTAATTTTATATTCAATATTATTGATCGCGAAACTAGTAATTTTTGAAGTGTCTGACTGTATGGTTCCACATGCTATGCATGTGCCGCATCTATGGAATCCCTTCGTACGTGTGGAATCAACGGATAGAGCGCTTTTTACCAAAGTGCTTTTGAGGTTTTTTCCTTTCCTGTAAATGAATTTCGGTTGGGCTGGAATAATTTCTTTCAACACTGGATCTCTTAGCAGGAGATGCCAGTGTTGTCGGATGATCTGCTCCTGTTTTTTATAATTCGCTCCAAATTCTGAAATAAAGGCCCATTTGGCCTGATTAGATTTGGACTTCATATTCTCTTTTTTCAGGATATCTTTCCTATCTATAGCTTCCACTTCTTCTTCAGCTTTTTCTAGGAGTTCTAAGTCATATCCTTTTTTTTTAAATTTCTTCTTCATGACTTTCTTTTGGGTCTCATAGTGATGATTCTCACTGCAATTCCTCTTTAGCCTCAGGAATTGTCCTTTTGGAATGCCCCTTAACCAGTGTGGGTGATGTTGACTTGAAAAAGGAATAAAGCTATTGGAGTCCGTGGGTTTCGTGTACCCCTTGGTGTGTATGATATTATCTTTAATGTATACTGTTAGATCCAAGAAATTTATTTCTTCTTTACTTATATTGTATGTTAATTTAATATTCTTGTCATTGGAGTTTAGATGGGAGCAAAATTCTTCTAGAAGATGTTGATCTCCTTTCCACAGGAAGATGATGTCATCTATATACCTGTGCCATGACACCAAGTCCGCACCAGCCGATATATGGCTCCACACATGCTCTTCCTCCCATCTTGACATGAAGAGGTTTGCATAGCTCGGTGCGAACTTGGTGCCCATGGCTGTGCCGACCTTCTGCAAAAAATAATCCCCATTGAAAAACCATACAGGGCTAATTTTTCCCTTTGGAGAAGTCACTGGACTCATTCATACCACCCTATAACAAACGTTACTAAACATTGTGTGTCCTTTTTCCATTTGTTCCCTATGTATTTTGCATTGGAGATCTGTCTGAATTGATAAGAAAAAAATCCACTATAGACATTGGATGAGAAGAGACCCATATTGATACAAGTTCATGTGACGTATATTTATTTATTTTCTCTACCTTGTTCAAATCATTTAGTATCGCCTTTGATTTCCCCTCAACAATTTTTATATTTCTTATTATTGTGTGTGATTTGAGGTTGGGCAAATCACAAGAGGAGAGAGATTGGGCTGACACTTAGACTACGCCAGAATACACACACACCCTATTGCTATTCAGTCTTTTCTTCTGTTCCCATACCATGTGCATTTAGGCAGCAGTCATGTTCAAACATCTAAAAGAGAGACAAGAATCTCTCAAAGAAGTATTTAAGTTAGATTGTTGTGTAGAGAATGAAGAAATGTCGGATGATGACTTGGAGACAGTAATGAACAAATTGGGTTCACTACTATTAAAAGAAAATGCCCTATGGTGGGAGGTGGCAACACTTGAAAAGTATCAAGCTGATGACATCATCCCAAAGGGTTTGAGAATCAAGAAATTTCCCAGTTTTTCTGATTCCAGTGAACAGTTTAAGAGGGAGTGGGACAAGATTATAGAGGCATGCTCCTTTTCTTTAATTAAATTAATTATAAAGGAAAGGAGAGACAAATTGATAGATCTCAATGAATAAATTAAGACCCTACAGACTCTTGTTCAACCATATCAACAGTTACCTGAATTTGTTATACTTGACAAAGAATTAGAGCTCAGTATCAACAAACACACCAAAGAGCTAGTAAAGAAGAAACAAAAGAAACTTAAAAGGGATCATAAATTTTACAGAAATGGGGGAGAAAATGGTAAGAAGAAAAACAAAAAGAAGAATAAAAGGACACTGAACCAGACTTCAGGAACCTTCGAGAGCAACACGGAACGGAAGAACAAAACAGTTACTTTTGCAAGGGACCCTAATGACTATCAGAAGGATAACACGCCCATATATGAGGATTATCGAAGAGAGCAGAGAAACAGATATCCATCAAGGAATAGGGATGAAGAACAATACCAACAAAATGATTGGAGTTACCCGAGAAGATTTGCCAAAAGAGATTTCGGATACAACAGATGGAATAGAAGACCTCAGGTCAACACTTACAACCGATTCGAGGCACTTGATAATTTCAGAGGAGATCGGGGGCCTTTTTTAGGGAGACAGAAAAACAGGAGGAATACCAGGTACTGAAGTCCAAAAGTCGGGGCAAAAGAGGGGGACAGAAAAAGCGACGAAAGAGAAAGAAAAAAAAAAAGTATCAAGTGAGAAAAATGACAAGAATGAGGGAGAAGATATACAAATATTCAATTTAAGCTCACGTGAATTAACAAAAGATGAAGAATGTCTCTTACAGAAAGGCCTCAAATTTGCCCCCACATCGATTACTGATCCATTCAACGCTCATATTGATGTGCAGAAGTTCTCTAGGAAACTTACTTTTAAAAAATTATTCGCCACCAATACTACAACGAAGACTCCAGAAACAGATACATCGGAAATCACCCCTTTTAGGAAGAAATCCACCTTTTTTCCATCGCATGTGAAAGGATGCATGGTGGAAAGCTTCACAAAATCCGTGTCGGAAGATTTAAAAAAAATCAAATCTCTAGGAGCGACAATAAAGAAATCCCACCAGAAGTATAACATGACAAGAAAAGAGAGAATAGCCTTGAAAACCCTTCAGAGTGATAAAAACATAGTGATAAAACCTTGTGATAAAGGTGGTGGAATAACAATCCAAGATAAGGGAGAGTATATTTAAGAAATTAACACACAATTGAGCGCAAATGGTACCTATCAGAAATTAAAATCTGATCCAATAGTAAAAATTAAGAATAATTATCTTAAACTTATTACTAAATATTTGGAGAAAGGTACACTAACAAAAAAAGAATTTGATTTTCTGAATATCGATCATCCCAAAACCCAGACCATTTACACATTACCAAAGGTTCATAAAAATCCCAAACAACCTCCGGGGCGTCCAATTATTTCGGGTGTGGGCAGTTTGACTACCAACCTTTCCGAAATGATTGATTTTTATTTACAACCATTGGTTATCAAGGAAAAATCCCACTTGAAGGACACCACAGAGACCATCAAAAAATTGGCAGAAATTGAATGGCCGGAAGGAGCATTTTTGGTTACAGCTGATGTCACATCACTGTACACCATAATCGCACATGAAGATGGTCTAAATGCGGTAAAATGGCATTTAGAAAAATCAGAATTGGAGATAGAGAAGAGGGAATTTATCCTAGAAAGTATCCAATTTATACTTGAAAATAATTTCTTCTTTTTCAATTTGGATTATTTTTTGCAGAAGGTCGGCACAGCCATGGGCACCAAGTTCGCACCGAGCTATGCAAACCTCTTCATGTCAAGATGGGAGGAAGAGCATGTGTGGAGCCATATATCGGCCGGTGCGGACTTGGTGTCATGGCACAGGTATATAGATGACATCATCTTCCTGTGGAAAGGAGATCAACATCTTCTAGAAGAATTTTGCTCCTATCTAAACTCCAATGACAAGAATATTAAATTAACATACAATATAAGTAAAGAAGAAATAAATTTCTTGGATCTAACAGTATACATTAAAGATAATATCATACACACCAAGGGGTACACGAAACCCACGGACTCCAATAGCTTTATTCCTTTTTCAAGTCAACATCACCCACACTGGTTAAGGGGCATTCCAAAAGGACAATTCCTGAGGCTAAAGAGGAATTGCAGTGAGAATCATCACTATGAGACCCAAAAGAAAGTCATGAAGAAGAAATTTTTAAAAAAAGGATATGACTTAGAACTCCTAGAAAAAGCTGAAGAAGAAGTAGAAGCTATAGATAGGAAAGATATCCTGAAAAAAGAGAATATGAAGTCCAAATCTAATCAGGCCGAATGGGCCTTTATTTCAGAATTTGGAGCGAATTATAAAAAACAGGAGCAGATCATCCGACAACACTGGCATCTCCTTCTAAGAGATCCAGTGTTGAAAGAAATTATTCCAGCCCAACCGAAATTCATTTACAGGAAAGGAAAAAACCTCAAAAGCACTTTGGTAAAAAGCGCTCTATCCGTTGATTCCACTAATCCCATACGTACGAAGGGATTCCATAGATGCGGCACATGCATAGCATGCCGAACCATACAGTCAGACACTTCAAAAATTACTAGTTTCACGATCAATAATATTGAATATAAAATTAATAGTTTTATCACTTGCCACACAACTAATGTTGTGTATCTGATAAAATGTGAGTGCGGTTTATTATATGTAGGCAGAACAGGTAGAGCCCTTAAAACTAGGATAGCAGAGCACATACGCAATGTAAAGAAAGGCCTTCAAACACATTCACTTTCCGAACATTTTTCCAAAAAACACAACTGTTCCACTTCCAAAATATTGTACCTCTTGGGTATCCAGCAATTAGATCTAATTGGAGAGATAGGGATATTGAGACCAATCTCGCCAAAGCTGAGATGCGTTGGATTTTTACATTAAATACCCTCTCCCCCTGTGGTTTAAATTCGGATTTCGAATTAAAATGGTTTATGTAAATTTTGTCACCTTACCATTATAATCTTACCCCTGCTTAGTGTTATTACATGGAGACTTTTAATTTTAAAAACTAGGTCTATATTTCTCTACCATATAACATTATTACGTGTCTTTATGAGGGATGTCAGGAGGCTATCTAGTAAAGTGGTTATTTGAGGAGTGTACACTTGCTAGTGCCATCCATGTCTACCAAGAGTTCACCCAGAATTGTCCCTTTCGGCAGTGTGTAACGCAAGGGGATTGCGGAAGTGGGTCCACCACAAGGGAAATGTGGGTTGTTTTTATTTTATTTTATCCCCCTAAATGTATAAACTTACTGAAAAATGGTAAGATTATTATATATCTCATACCATTTGTAAATAATTGGTAACTTGCGTGGACATGACTGTAGACCACTTCCGGGGAAGTGGAACGCATGGTGGAACGCAGAAGTGCGGCTCCCGCAAAAGAAGGATTACGAGGGAGTTCGTCCAACACTGGTACAGAGCGCCCACACATAATATACATTGACTGTGCCACCAGGGCCACTGGAAGACCACTATATCACCAACACTATGTACAAACTAGTGGGGTTCAGTATAACGCGATCGCGGGCCACTTCCGGCTCCGTGGAACGCATGCTGGAACGCGGAATTGAGGCTCCCGCGATCTCGTTATGGATCTTTTAAAACACTCTACTATTATTAGATCATTATAACGCATATACAAATGACTTGTAAACATAAGAATCGGCTATATATATAGGAATTAACAACGAAAATATATAATTGGAGTCTGTTACTTTGATAAAGATTATTACCCATGTTCCAGTACTACTTCCTGTTTTATGGTATAAATATCCTGTCTGTCACTGTCTGGGCATACACCTTGAAAAAGACCTTGGGTCGAAACGGCGTTGGTGCTCCCAGACAGTAATTTATTCGTGTTTTTACTGCGCTCTCCTGTTACCATCAAAAATTCTGAAGGTATAGCACATTGGTGTTACATGGGTTTTAGTCCGGAATTCACCTATGTTAGTCTCATTTCACCTGACCCACCTATTGTGTCTATACCTTTTTGTGGTAATATATAAGGAGAAATCTTTTTATGTTTTTAAATTTTTAATTTGTGACAATAAATGAGCTTTTTTTGGAAAGAGAAGGCTTCACGCATATCCATTCTAAAGAAACCGTTATATGAGGATACCCATATTCCAAGAAAGTGAGTGTTTTACATTCAATTGAACGGATTTCAATCTGCTTTGCTGCCTTTTATTAAGAAATGATAAAGATACCTTGATATGCATGGTGTTACACTTCTTTAAGTGAGTTTTGGTACGTTTACCCTTATACGAAAAGGTGGTGAGGAACTGTCCCTTTCTCAGCTGTCAAGATTTCCACCATACAGGGCTAATTTTTCCCTTTGGAGAAGTCACTGGACTCATTCATACCACCCTATAACAAACGTTACTACACATTGTGTGTCCTTTTTACATTTTGTTCCCTATGTATTTTGCGTTGGAGATCTGTCTGAATTGATAAGAAAAAAATCCACTATAGACATTGATACAATGATACAAGTTCATGTGACGTATATTTATTTATTTTCTCTACCTTGTTCAAATCATTTAGTATCGCCTTTGATTTCCCCTCAACGATTTTTATATTTCTTATTATTGTGTGTGATTTGAGGTTGGGCAAATCACAAGAGGAGTGAGATTGGGCTGACACTTAGACTGCGCCAAAATACACACACCCTATTGCTATTCGGCCACCCTATTTGTGTTGCAGCGCTGCCGAGTTCATAGGTGGAAGTATCGGGGGGCGCCGATGCAGTTTCTTGCATACAGCACTGAAAAGTCTAGTTACGGCACTGATACATACCTTAGAAAGAGTCACTCCAACAACTCTCCGCCGGGCCATGACAATGCTTACCCACGAGTACAGTGCTGTTTCAGCTGGCGTCTGTGTCGGATATACTAGCAGGTCCAGCAGACATTTCCAGGCTGCAACAAGAACATGGGGAGAAGGCAAGGCATCGGTTCCGCTTAGAGTGGGAATACAGAAACAGTTGCACTGCTTTGGGAGGAGACTACCAAACAGTTGCTGACGCGGCTGCCACTTTGGGTGCACCAGCGCTAGCCCTTAGGGATCATAGGCTCCAGTAGTAGTATGAGGCCACAATCCCTAGGGTTGATGTCAGCAGTGGGGAGTCAGACACTCTCCTGTTTGCCAATCCCACTGGTTCATGACCAGTTTCCTCCCAAGTATCCCACCATGAACTGTTTTTCCCGCTTCCGTCTGAGACGCTGTGTACTAAGGGACACAGTCGCAGCATAGGCAGCTGTGTGACTGGTGCGTCAGTGTTCACTTGGGAATCTGTGTTCACTTGGGCGTCTGTGTTCACTATAGGTTCATGGAGTGGCGGTGTACACTAATAGAGCCTGGATCCACTCAGCGTTTGCAGACGTATTGATCGATCCTGGAAGCGGGGTAAATCTCCCTGTATCCCACTCTACTGAGTATGGGTTATACAGCACTAAGTCTCTATCTACCTTTTGAGTACGAGTAGTTTGATAAGTGCATAATGCATATGAGTCTGATATTACTGTGGTTTCTTTCGCTATGCATCTGAATACGGTTAAAACTTTTATACAGTAAAGCAGTAATATGTTTTTCCTACATACTAGAAATGTATCTGTAGTTGATTGTTTGCTCATATTGCTTATTATACTAATGTATAACATGTGACTGACTGCTAGTGTGATTTCTGACTTTTCTATAATTCTTTCAGTTTTTTTCTATCTATTCCGATCCTCAATGCTGGTGTATAACAGGGTAGGGTCGGATTGTATGTCACTTTAACAAGTCTTAAGGTGATTACAGTCACAAATTGTGTAGTACACTGTGTAAATTTTGATTATTAATCATGTCTAAGAGCAGCAAATGTGAGGAAGATACACTCACAGCAACACCAACATATCATGTTTGTCTTGCAAAGCTGCATTAACATCTCAGGATCTGGTTCAGGATGGTTTGTGTGCAAAATATTTTAGCTTTCACCAAGGTCTCTTGAATAGTACAAGGCAGATACAGGTGCAAGTTGATCCCCTTGGGCTATGTTTGCAATAATATTATCCAGTATAACTTAGTGGATAATTCCAACTTCTGTAAATAGGTTACACGATTAACCCTTACATACAGCTTCCCGCCTGCAGTTTATCACATCCAGCAGCAGCCTATCAAAAGAACAGGCTGAAAAGCCAGTGGTAAGTAAATCTACATCTTCATAGACTACACATGTTTCAGATGAGGATTCATTGGAGGATGGAGGCTCATTAAGCTCTGGTTCTGTATACGAAGAGGATGAGGTAGGCCTCAGCTCACTGGACACAGCTGAGTTAATTAAGGCAATGAAAGCCATTCTATCCTTAGAAGAATCAGCAGAGCACCTGTGTTTAAATGTCCCAAAACAGTTAAGACTGAGTTTCCTTGGTCAGATCAGCTGACGGAAATCATGGAGGAGGCTTGGGCTACGCCCAGTAAGAAGTTTATAATTCCTAGGAAATGGAATTCCAATTATCCTCTTCCAGCTGGGGATTGTTTAAAGAGGGAGGTGGCCCCCAAAGTAGATACGCATGTCATTCAATTAGTGCGAAAATCTACATTACCTCTGCTTCCATCATCATTAAATGATGTCACGGATAGGAGAGTGGATGGTTTTTTCCCTGTCTTGGGCAGTCATAAGACCAGCCATGGATTCAGCCTAGATGTCAAAAGAAGTAGCTACCTGGACTGATGCATTGGAAGGAATCATTCAATGGCATCTAGAGAGCGAAAATCCCATACTTGGAAGAAGCAGCTTTGGATATGGGTACAATTGCTTCCAGGGCATTAGCTTTAACAGTAGCCGCTTGCAGAGCAGTTTGGTTATGTACATGGAAAGCTGATACAGAATCTGAAAAGGATTTGGAGTCTTTACCTTTCTCTGGAGATATTTTTTTTTGGTAAAGAATAGTCAGAAGCAGACTCCAAGAAAGTAAAGTTTCCTTCCACATACAAGTTTAAACATAAAGTTCCAGCTTTTCAGCCCTTTTGGTCTCAAGGAAAAGCTAAAGGGAAAAGAGATGGCAAACAGCCCCAATACAACACGTCTGGTAAGACTAAAAAGCATTGGGCTACCAGAGGACCGGTTGATTAAACAGAAAATAAGCCATCAGCCTGATGGTGCAGGTCTCCACCTGGGGGATTCGAGGGTGAGGGGCCAACTTCTTCAGTTTGCTCAGATCTGGCAGAAGTCTAAAACAGACACCTGGGTGCAGGAAGCGGTATTTCTTGGTTATGCTTTTGCCTTCAAGAAACATCCTCCTCAAAGTTTTTTTTGTACCAGCCCATTTTGGGTAAAGAAAAAGGCCAGGGCTTTGCAAGAGGCAGTTCAGAAATTGCTTCAGTCAGTGGTAATCATTCCAGTTCCCCGTGCACAAGGAGGACAGGGTTTTTACTCCAACATGTTTCTATTTCAGAAGCCAAATGGATCATTCCGGCCCATATTCAATCTCAAAGTGTTGAACAAGTACATTTTGGTACCTTGGTTTCATATGGATACTTTACATTCCATCATTTTGTCCATAGAGCCAGGGGATTATATGGTATCCCTGGATATCCAGGATGCTTACTTGCATTTTTATTTTTTCTTCTGATGGTAACAGTTAGACCTAACAAAGAAGATGGGTGGGGCTGTGATTGGGGATCTCACTCAGTGTGATTACATCTGCACGAGGTATGTGCAAACGGTTGCCCTGGAAGCCCAGGTAAATGATCTAGAGCAAACTGTTATGTGGCTGAGGGAGATTCACAATCTCGAGCAAGGCTTAGATAGAATGGTGGAGGAGTTGCGGGAGGGGTCACTGGTAGATGAGGATGACCAGGCAGCTAGATGGCTAACAGTTAGAAGGAATAAAAGAGGGAGAGGCTTGACATCTCTGAACTATCAAACTCGAACAAATTTGCCCGATTGGATGAGGATTCTGAGGATGATAGTATGAAATGACGGTGCCGAAGGAGACTGTTCCCTCTAGCAACCAGAGGAGCAGTCCCTCTGGCGCAGTTGGGATAAAAGATAGTGAGGTACCTAGACAGATTGTGGTGGTAGTGGATTCCATTATCAGGAAGACAGGGCAATCTGCTACCAGGACCGTGATCGCTGTACAGTCTGTTATCTCCCAGGTGCTCGGGTGCGGCACATTGCGGACTGGGTAGATAGATTGTTGAGAGGGGCTGGGAAGGACCTGGTGGTCTTGGTGCATGTTGGCACCAATGACAAAGTTAGTGGAAGTTGGAATGTCCTTAAGAAAGACTATAGGGACTTAGGCAAGAAACTTAAGGCAAGGACATCTAAGGTAATATTCTCCAAAATATTACCCATGCCACGTGCTAGTCCAGGGAGTCAGAGGGAGATTAGGGAGGTAAATGTGTGGCTTAGGGATTGGTGCAGGAAAGAGGGGTTTGTGTTCCTGGAACACTGGATGGACTCCTCAGTCAGGCGCCATCTTTTTATCATGATGGATTGCACCTGAATGAGGAGGGGGCAGCGGTGCTGGGGGGAAGGATGGTTAGAAGGTTGGAGGAGATTTTAAACTAGGAGCCTGGGGGGAGGGTTTAGCTAGAAACTATGGGTCATGCAGTGAGAATAGTGGGGATGGTGGTAGCAAACAAAATGGGGGAGGAGTACGAGGGAGGGAAAGAGCAGCCGGTAAGGGTATCAACATGGGTACTAAAAAAGGTTTTATCAAGACACTAACTAATAACGATTATGGGTCATCGTTGCTGCATAAAGTGAATGATGTAGGAAATACAAGGGGAAATACTTATCTTAATTGTAGGTATGTAAATGCTAGAAGCCTTACAGGTAAAAAGGGCGAACTAAAAATACTTGCAGCAAGCAAACAGTATGATATTATAGGCATTACTGAAACCTGGTGGGACGAATCTCATGATTGGATTGTCTAGAGGGTTATACGCTGTTCAGGAGAGACAGATTAAATAAACTGGGTGGAGGGGTATGTCTTTACGTAAAGCCGTTTTTAAAACCTGATATATGGGAAGATATTCAGGAGGGGACTGTAGACACTGCTGAGACGTTATGGGTAGAAATTGCATGCGGGGGTAAAGGAATAAAAAGTTAGTATTGGGTTTATGCTACAGGCCGCTTGGTATTAATGTGCCTGATGAGGAATTGTTACTGAAGCAAACTGAAAGAGCAGCAGGAGTAGGCGACATAGTAGTGATGGGAGATTTTAACCATCCAGAGATTAACTGGAAAAACGATTCATGTGATACTGCTAGGGGTAATATCTTTTTAAACACACTAAATGATAACTACTTAGTTCAACTAATCGACGAACCTACTAGGTACAATGCAATCTTACAGTAGATCTGGTATTAACAAACAATGGGGAATTGGTATCAAATATTATAGTAGGGGAACCCATAGGAAACAGCGACCACAATATGGTCACATTCAATATCAGTTTTCCTAAGCAGTTCTATACTGGCTCAACTAAGACTCTAAACTTTAACAAAGCCAACTTTGACATGATGAGGGAAGCTTTAAGGGATATCGAATGGGAAATTTTGTTTCAAGGAAAAAATACTACGGAGAAATGGGATGTATTAAAATCACTGCTAGTTAAAAATACTCTCAAATTTATTCCCACAAGCATTAAAAAAAGGAATTTAAATCTCAAACCAATGTGGCTTAACAAAAAGATAAAGGAACTTATGGGTAAAGGCGATCATTCAAAAAATACAAAGTCATTTCAACAATATAAGGATTGTAACAAAATATGCAAAAAAGAAATAAGAGCGGGTAAAGTAGAAACTGAAAAACTAGTAGCAAAGGAAAGCAAAGCGAATCCCCCAAAAATTATTTAAATACATCAACAGCAAGAAATTAAAGAAGGAGAGTATAGGCCCTTTAAAAGACAAGTTGGGAGTCTTAATCAAAAATGATAATGACATAGCGGACAAACTAAATTAGTTTTGTCAACGGTATTTACAAGAGAGAACCAAATTCAGGGACTAACACACAATCTCAATAATGATATTGCCCCACTGATAGTGCTTATTTATGTGAGGAGATAGTCTGTGAATGATTAAAAAATGTAAAGTTTAATAAGTCACTGGGTACCGATGGAATTCACCCAAGGTTTCTAATGGAGCTTCACTCTGAACTTGAAAGACCGCTATTTTTGATCTTTAAAGATTCAGTTATATCAGGTATGGTTCCCAAAGACTGGCGTATAGCGGAAGTAGTGCCAATATTCATAAAGGGAAGTAAAGCTGAACTGGGTAATTATAGATCAGTTAGTCTTACATCTATAGTGGGGAAAGTATTGGAAGATATTCTAAGGGATAGTATTCAGAAGTTCCTTGAAGTCAATAAGGTCATTAAAAGGAATCAACATGGATTTGTGAAGGACAGATCATGTCAAACCAACTTACTTGGCTTTTATGAAACAGTAAGTGCGAACCTTGATCAGGGTAAGGAGGTGGATGTAATCTTTTTAGACTTTGCCAAAGCTTTCGACACAGTACCACACATGCAAATTATCTATAAGCTTCAATAAATAGGGCTAGGGAGCACAGTATGCACTTGGGTCAAAAACTGGTTAGATAATAGGGAGCAGCGCGTTGTGGTTAATGGATCATTTTCAAATTGGACTGAAGTGCTAAGTGGTGTGCCACAAGGGTCTGTACTATGACCACTATTGTGCAACATTTTCATTAATGACCTAACAGTAGGTCTAGAGAGCATGGTGTCAATTTTTGCAGACGATACCAAATTGTGTAAGGTTAGAAATATGTAGGGGGATGCTAAGTCTCTTCAGAATGACTTAGTTAAACTAGAAGCATGGTCAACCAAATGGAGAATGCGCTTCAATAAAGACAAGTGTAATGTAATGCACTGTGGTAGCAAGAACAAAAATAACTCCTACATACTAAATGGGGATTATGTACTGGAAAAGGATTTATGTGTTCACATAGATAGCAAACTAAGCAGCAGTACCCAAAGTAGGATTGCAGCAAAGAAGGCTAATAAGATATTAGCATGCATAAAATGGGGAATTGATGCAAGGGACAAGAGTGTTATACTCCCATTATATAAATCACTAGTGAGGCCACATTTTGAATACTATGTACGACTTTGGGACCATACTACAAAAAGGATATCCTGGAGCTAGAAAAGGTTCAGAGGCAGGTGACCAAACTAATTAAGGGCATGGAGAAGCTGGAATATGAGGAAAGGCTTGCAAGGCTAGGTATGTTTACACTGGAAAAGAGGAGACTAAGAGGGGACATGATCAAAGTTCTACAAATATATAAGGGGACAATACACAGAGTTTGCATGGTACCTGTTTTTGGTAAAATCAGCACAGAGGACTCGTGGACACTCTCTTGATTTAGCGGAAAGGAGATTCCGCACAATGCGGCATAAAGGTTTTTCACAGAAAGGACAATACGTGTTTGGAATTCCCTGCCTGAGGGAGTTGTAATGGCGGACAACACCTTTAAGAATGGGTTAGATAAATTCCTAATGGATAAGTATATCCAGGGTTATGGTGCATAGTCAAGCAATATAGTTACTATAAAAAGAGGAATAAAACATAATGGCTGACATCAGCATCAGACAAAATTTAGACCAAAATAATCCTGCATAGGAGACCACAAATAGGTTGAACTCAATGGACAAATTGTTTTTTTTCAACCTTAGATACTATGTTACTATGTTACATGTTCCTATAGCGCTGTCCCATCAGTGCTATCTCAGGTGCGCTATCCTCCAACAGCATTTTCAGTACCAGGTCCTACCTTTTGGGTTAGCCACAGCCCCCAGAGTATTTACCAAAATTATGGTGGTAATGGAGGCTTATCTCTGCCAGCAGGGGATAAGAATTTTTCCGTACCTCGACGATCTTTTAATCCTGGCACAGTCTCAGGAATTGCTCCTGTGTCATCTGCAACAGACAATAACGTGTCTGCAGAAGCATGGGTGGCTCATAAATTGGGCAAAATCATCTCTGGTTCCGTCACAGCGGATGACTCACTTGGTGGCTGTACTGGATTCAAGCCTTCAAAGAGTAGTTTTAACTCTGAACAAGATATCCAGAGTTCAGTCAAGGATTCAGGAGCTGCGACACAGTCAAAGGGTATCCATTTATGCAGCAATGTGTGTGATGGGATTGATGGTGTCAACATTTGACATGGTGGAGTATGCTCAGTTCCACTCGAGGCCTCTGCAGTATCTAATCCTTGCCAAATGGAATGGGTTTCATCAGATGATAAAAATGCAGACTATGGTCCTTACGGTGGAATTAAGGAAGTTGTTAGCCTGGTGGCTACAGACATCCCATCTGGACAAAAGGAGACCCTTTTGGATATCAGATTGGAAAATTCTGAAAACAGATGCCAGTCTCCAGGGCTGGGGAGCAGTTTCAGGAAGATTTCGTTTACAGGGGCAATGGACCAAGGAAGAAGGTTGCCTGCCAATAAATATATTGGAACTTCGGGACATATACATGACACTGATTCAGGCAAAGGACATCCTTCGGGGGAAAACTAGTTCAGACCCGCTCGGACAATGCGACGGCAGTAGCGTACCTCAATCATCAGGGAGGAACTCGTAGCCAAAGAGCTATGAAGGAGGTACTGTAGGGAACACACTAAACTGGGCAGAACTTCATCATCCAGCCTTGTCCGCAGTGTTCGTTCTGGGAGTCCTAAACTGGGAAGCTGATTTTCTCAGTCGACACACCATTCAGGCAAGCAAATGGGCTCTACACCCGGAGGTCTTCCAAACTTTAGTCGACAAGTGGGGGTAGCCAGACATAGATTTCATGGCATCCCGTCAGAACAACAAAGTTCTCGCATACGGGTCAAGAACAAAGGATCCAAGAGCGATCTTTGTGGATGCTCTGTCGGTGAGATGGTACTTTCATCTCGCCTATGTATTTCCTCCAATCAACTTATTACCCAGGGTGGTGAGAAAGATAAAGCAAGGAAAGGGTGCCAT
Organism: Pseudophryne corroboree; assembly: GCF_028390025.1. Taxonomy (NCBI): domain Eukaryota; kingdom Metazoa; phylum Chordata; class Amphibia; order Anura; family Myobatrachidae; genus Pseudophryne; species Pseudophryne corroboree. The sequence continues at coordinate 238,775,468 of NC_086454.1, forward strand.
GATACTAATAGCTCCAGCTTGGCCCAGAAGACATTGGTACACATATCTGCAGAGAGTGTCGATGGATGCTCCATTTCAGCTCTCTCAACGCCCAGATCTACTTACGCAGGGTCCTTGTTATCACAGACATCTGGATCGACTGTCTTTGACGGCATGGCTCATGAGACCTCTATCCTGAAGTCAAGAGGATTCTCAAAATAGGTAATTCAAACAATGTTTAGAGAAAGGAAACCTTCCTCAGCTAGAATTTATCACCGAATATGGCAAACCTATATTCACTGGTGCAGTGAACGGAAAATGGACCCTAGGTCTTTCAGAGTTTCCAAGGTCTTTGCATTCCTTCAGGCAGGAATGGATAAAGGTTTGAAGGTGGCTTCCTTGAGACTTCAAGTGTCAGCATTGACTGTATGGTTCCTCCCCAAAAAATTGCAAAATTACAGGATGTGCATACTTTTTTCCAGGGAATGCTGCACATTCAACCTCCTTTTGTTCCTCCTATAGTGCCTTGGGACTTAAGTTTAATCCTAAAGGCCCTTTAATTTGCCCCATTTGAACCACTTAATAAAGTGGATCTTAAATGGTTGACAGCTAAAGTTCTCTTTCTACTGGCCATGGCGTCAGCTAGAAGAGTGTCAGATTTAGGGGCATTGTTATGTCATCCTCTATTTCTGATCTTTTATCCAGATAGAGCGGTTCTCAGAACTAAATCTGGGTGTCTTCCCAAGGTGGTGTCTAAATTTCACCTTAATGAAGAAATTGTAGTCCCGGCTTTCCAGGAACCGGGCCTTTCTGCAGGAGATTTATCACTGGACGTAGTCCGTGCCTTAAGGCTCTACATGGATCATACCAGTGCCATCAGAAAGACAGATTCTCTCTTCATTCTCTACGGATTTCACAAGAGAGGATGGCCTGCTGATAAGCAGACACTGGCAAGGTGGCTTCGGATGACTATTTCAGAAGCATATTCTCACGCTGATCTCCCTTTTACGGCTAATGTCTCTGCTCACTCTTCTCGTAAGGTAGGTCCATCATGGGCAGCACAATGTGGTGCTTCAGCAGAACAGATATGTAAGGCAGCCACATGGTCTTTCATTAACATATTTATTAGACATAATGCCATGGATACCTTTGCCTCTCAGGATACTGAATTCGGGCGAAGGATTCTCCTGTCCACTCAGGAGTGTCTCCACCACTAAATTGCTTTGGGAAATCCCAATGTTATCCTGTGGATAACCTGTGGACCCTGCTGGAGAAAAATACGTTATGGTAAGAACTTACCATTAATAACGGTATTTCTCCTAAGTCCACAGGATCCACAGGGATCCCACCCTGATGCACCTGATTTGAGGATCCTTTTACTCACTAAACTCTTCCTTCTTGTATGAAAGGGTGTGCATGTATGTTCTTCTTGCCTGATTAGGGCTATCTATAATGCTCCTGCCTTAAGCTTTGGGAAAACAACTGATTTGTCTGAGCCAGGAGGCGGGGATATATGGATGGGCCCGTTGCATGCTGGGAGGCCGAAAAGCTTTGACCGATTGCTGCAAATCCGCTGTCGCCTCATCATATTCCAATGTTATCCTGTGGATCCTGTGGACTTATCAACGGTAAGTTCTTACCATAACGTATATTTTTCTCAAAAAATCATCGGTTTATCCTAGAAACGTGTGTTTTTTTAGTTTTTAAGAGAATGTTCCTGGATTCAATTTTCACTACCACAATTTGTTTGACAAATGTACACATCTGAAGTTATATGGGTTTTTCGTGGTCTGGACCTGGAAAATTGACTTTAAAAAAAAATACTATAAACTTGATAAAATTACTTTTTAACAATGCTTTTGTTGTTCTTTGAATTCTTTGCATTCAAACCCATCAAAGTAATGTTTCAATATAAGTTTTTTAAATGTATAATTTTTTTACATTTTACATTTCTTGATTACAGTTGTCTAAAAACTTACTTAATTATGAAAAAATTGATGGAGACATTTCAAAGGCGGCAATGTCTAAACTTATAAATCATATGTGGTATTTGAACCCAGAGAAAGTTGCTTTCACTTTTTTGGATAAAACTCTAGACAATCAAATCAAAATAAACATGGCTGCAAAACTATTGTCTATTCAGCAAAACAGTGATGATGATAATGAGCTATGCAAGCTCACTGAGCTTGAGAAAGAAAACATACAAGACGATAGGTTTTTTAAAGCCAAAATCGCTTTAAAAGAAGCTCATTCTTTTTTGGACAAAGAAGTCGCTTACTTTAGTACACCACTAACATTCAACTTCTTCAAAAGGTTCAATATTTCAACTAATTTCTTACATTCTGATCCGGATGTTTGGAATGAAGACCTGGATTTTTTGAAGGGACAGGTAATTGTCAAACGTTTTAGGGATGTAAATGACACAGCCAAAAGGGGTGTCAAATTAATTCAAGACTACAATACGAGCGTAAAATATGAAGAGCAGAAGCAGTATGTTTTGCAAGTAATTGCTGAATGTCAAAAATTATTCCTAGACACAAGGAAATCTACCCTCTCAAAACCTGTACCACCTACTTGATTCTGGTGGCTCAATCTGACAAATCTACCTACCAATTCGACCTACCAACCTATCAAGTTAATTGTTGTGAAAATTTAGACATAAAACCTGTTCTGATGTTACTACTTGCTATTTCTGAAGATTGTTTCTGTAATAAGTAAGTTCAATATTTTAAATTTATTATGGTTTGATTATAATAAAGAAATTGATTTGTATGTCAATATTTTCTTTATCCCCCAACCCCCCCCCCCCTCTCCATCTATCCCACTCCTTATATTCACCTACCTGGTTGAAAAAATATTTATTAAAAAGCATCTTACTTGAACTATTTGATGCTAAATAACTCAAAAGTAGTAGAAAAACATTTTTATAGAAGATTATCATCTTACGCAAATTTTCACATTTTCTTGAAAAAGTCGAATTTCCAGGTTCGGTCCACAATAAACACATATATCTTCCGATCTGTACATTTGTCAAACAATTGAAGCCAGGAACATTCTCTACAAAAAAAAAAAAAAAACATGTTCCTAGGATACACCGTTCTAATTTTATAGCGGAAACCCCCGATTTTTTTTAGAAAAATAGCTGTTTTTTAATACTTTAGAGCGAATGAGGCAGGTCTTAATGTTATCCAATCAAGCTGAAACTTTGACTATCTAATTTTCACACCAATTGGCAACTTTTTAGGGGTTCCAATCAAAGAAATTTGGATATCGATTTCTTGCGATCACCCTAGTACACAGGTTCTCAAACTCGGTCCTCAGGACCCCACACAGTGCATGTTTTCCAGGTCTCCTCCCAGAATCGTAAGTGAAATAATTTGCTCTACCTGCGGACCTTTTAAAATGTGTCAGTGAGTAATTAATACACCTGTGCACCTGCTGGGTTACCTGCAAAACATGCACTATGTGGGGTCCTGAGGACCGAGTTTGAGAACCTATGCCCTAGTATATAGTGATGTGTTATGCCATGAGGCATTGAAACAATGACATCTATCAACAACATGGCTTCTCTCATTAAATTTACGTATAGGCAGTGTGCCAGTATGATTGATTCTCTGGATATGTTGGTCCATCTATCTGATAGTTGTTTTTCTACTACACTATTTCAGAAGGAAACTGACTGGAATATTCTCCTTTTAGCTAACAGTCAGGATCTTCTCACATTGATACATGAGTTGCCATTTTCACAGATGTTGAGAGCTGCAAATCGTTGAATGTACCATTCCAACTTGACAATATCATTCATAAATTCTGTACAAGAGGATATAAATTAAAGGAGTTGGTGGCATGTAAACAAAAAGTCTTAGCTATAAATCGGAGCAATCTTTCACAACCCAGGAAAAACCATATAATATGGAAATATTTGCTTACTGGACAGTATTTCCATCACCCAAACTCTGGCACGACCTTTGAATCATCTAGTCTGGTTATTTCGAGAACTAATAAGCTCTGTGGCAAATCAATTCAACTGACAAAGATCTCCCTATTTTTCTAAAATCTAGGCCTTTGGAGTGTTATAGTTTACCTAAAGTAGATGTTGTTACTGCTGCCTGTCCTGTGTCAACTGTTTTGTATTTGCTTACTGGACAGTTTTTCCATCACCTGCACTCTCATAGACATTATAGTATAAGACATGTACTGTCCTGCAACTCACGCTTTGTGGTTTACATTATTTGCTCTTGTGGTCTTCATTATGTTGGGGATGACTTCTTTTTTAAAGAAAGGCTGGCACTGCACAGGTTTACCATTAAGTCGGCACTGGAAGGCAAACCCATAGACTAACCTTTGGCTACACATTTTAAAACCATGGGACACCAGTTGGCATCCTTGCATTAAAAGATAATAGACCACGTCCCTGAGACTAAAAGGGGTGGTGATCGTATTGATTGGAATATCACGCTTTAACTGTATTTGTTTTTCCCTTTTTTGTTCTACAGTATGCCGTCATGTAGTTTTATATTGACTATTATTGTGGATTTATTATATTTGATATGTATTCTTTGTTATGCTGGTTGTTTGTTATTTTGTAGTGCTCTCATCTGCTTATGTCACTTTATTCCTTGGTGTCCGGAGACCAGAGAAGTGTCTAGTCATTTTCACAGCAACCGCCGGGGAAAGAGACAGTGACGTCAGCGAAATGCGCCACTCAACACCCCGGTCACGTGACCCCGTTCTCTGGCACTGATTGGTGCTGCTTTCATACACTAAAAGTTTTAAAGGTAAGCTATTTAGCGTTCCTTTCTTTATGTGTCCTCCTGATGACAGAGTAATTGTACCCCAAAACATTGATGGAATAAAAAGTTTGTGATTACATAATCTGCAGTGTCATGGTGTGTGGCAGTGCCCCTGCATTACTCACACATTGATAGTAAATATATATATAAAATATATATATTCACAGACACATATATCATACAATCATACATGATGTGGTCAGCATCCCGGCTGTTGAGATGTCACCAGTCATGTTACCAATGGCAGAATCCCGACACCATTTCAAATCCCGGTGCCGGAAAGCCAACAGCCGACATCCCAAAGGTAAGTACCAGCCGACATCCCAAAGGTAAGTACCGTGGTGATGGTTAGGATTTAGGGCCCAGGGGTGGGTTAACCTTAGGCACTAGAGTGGAGGATAGCCATAGCTGCAACCTCCCTGAGTCTTAGCCCTAGCCACCACCCCCTGTGACTTAGCCCTAGCTGCCACTCCACTATCCTAGACCTAGCTACCATCCCAGGCAGGTAAGTTTTAGGGTAGGGGGCAAGGGGGTAAATTGGAGTGTTGGTCATGTGACCTCCATTATCCCAACCGTTGGACTCCCATATCACACCCAATTATACGTATAAAACATAACATGCATTATTATTTATCAGCAGCTAAAGTATTTCATCAATGAAAACAGTAAAAGAGTAACATTTAAAAATGCTAAATAAGAGCATGATGATAAAAAAAATATTATATTCATAATACAGTACATATCACACACAGAGTGTTTGGCTTACTACATATATTTAGTTTTTATGCTTTACTTTTCTTCACATTGCACAAGAAAAATTAATAAAAAAAAAAAAAACAGAATACAAATGGATGCATACTAAGTAATTAATAAAATCTTACGCGTAAGTAATAGGCACCCAACAAGCGACATTCAATTGATCTGCAGATGGGAGTGAGTCACCCATTACTTATGACACAAAAATCATCTAAACTCCATGCAAAGTATTGGACGTTCTGCCAGAACAGCAGATTGGACCATCAAAAGCCCAACTGGAGGGTGCAAGAAGAAATAACATGTGTCCAAAGAACCTGCGCCTATTGGCACAAATAATTGAACAGCTCCTGCCACTTTCAACAGGAGCTGCACCCCAAAACAACTGAAATATTTCCTTGGTTGTTTTAATCTAATAAACTAGGTATAAAAACATATATGAATTGCACAAGACTATTTATAGCAGGACATATTGGCAACAAGCCCAGTTTCAATGCAAATAGAAATATAAGACCTCCTATATACAAAATTAACACAATAAAAAAAAAAAAAGTTTTAAAATATAACATACAAAAATAAAGTAAAATCACTAATGATTTCTTCTAGCATATTTTCAGCATCAGTTCAGCAGCCAGTAAACAGTTTTAATGGTCTTAGTTTGATATGTCACTGTAATTTCTACAAAGAAAAGTAACAGCAAGTGTTAACAAAAATCTTCTCATTGTAAGCCAGTAGTAAAACATGTGAGAGGTAGGCCCAGGTGCAAAAATATAATTTGGGGCCCCTGCCTCCACCCCAACAAGGGGGGTCATTCCGAGTTGATCGCTAGTGAACAATGTTCGCAGCGCAGCGATTAAGTGAAAAAGTGGCACTTCAGCGTATGCGGCACAGTGCGCACGTGCGACGTACTTTCACAACGGGCCATGTATTTTTACACAAGGTCTAGCGACGCTTTTCAGTCGCAATGGCAGCCGCAGAGTGATTGACAAGAAACGTGCATTTCTGGGTGTCAACTGACCATTTTCAGGGAGTGTTTCAAAAAACGCAGACGTGCCAAGAAAAACGCAGGCGTGGCTGGCCGAACGCAGGGCGTGTTTGTGACATCAAATCCGGAACTGAATGGTCTGAAGTGATCGCAAGCACTGAGTAGGTCTGGAGCTACTCTAAAACTGCAAAAAAAAATTTGTAGGCGCTCTGCGATCCTTTCATTCGCACTTCTGCTAAGCTAAGATACACTCCCAGAGGGCGGCGGCTTAGCGTTTGCACGGCTGCTAAAAACAGTTAGCGAGCGATCAACTCGGAATGAGGGCCAGTATGTCTATGTATGTGATCATCAGTGCTGATAGAGGGCAGCACTCCTCTATCACCACGACACACCCAAGGTCAGCCTTGCCCACCTAAGGAAAGGGCAGGTCCCTCAGGCAGTGAGGCCCACCCTGCTCTCTGCACTATGTCATTCATCCAACATTGCTCAAAATAGTCTGCAAGGGGACCAGGGGATAAATCTTTGCTGGTCTGGGCAGTAGTGGGCCCCTTAGTTGTCAGGGGCTCGATGCAAAGCACCTGCTGCACCAATGGTAGTTCTGCCTCTATTGTAAGCAGCAAACTGTACATTGAGCAGTGCCACCCTTTGTTAACTTCTATATATACTGTATAGACTAATATACTATTGGTTTCTTATATGGATTTGCAGAAGCTCAGTGTATTCAACCAATAAAAATTACGATAACAGTAGTTTATGTTTGCTGATAGAGACTAATTGTACTTACTGTAGTTCTTATTCAAGTAATTGCGTAATAATAAAGGTGTGATGTCTGTAATACTGACATTAATATTTTTTTCATCATGTTATCATTAATGCTGCCTTATTTCTTAGGGTTACATGTGAGGAAAAACTTTATTATTATTATTAATAATAATAATAATAATAATAATAATAATAGCACTCTGTTTATATAGCACTTTTTCAGGACTTAGGGTACATAACAGATAGTATGAACATTACACAGTACAGACAATATACTATCTGTTATGTACCCTAAGTCCTGAAAAAAGAGTTGTTACTGTAGCAAACCGAAAAAGTTAGCAATTGGGCAAAACCATGCTGCACTGCAGGTGGGGTAGATGTAACCTGTGCACAGAGAGTTAGATATGTGTGAAAAAAGTGAGTGTCACGCTCGGCTTGAGTTGAGGATCTGACGACTGACAATTGACTGAGGGAGCAGGTTTCGGCAAAGGAAGGAAACGAGATGGCTGAATGTAGTTCTTACTGATGGATTGAAGACTTAGGCCTAAAGATGTAGAGAAGTAGGCAATGAGGACAATGAACGAGAACGATACACTGAAGAAAGATTCATTCAGCTTTACTGAGTCCACAATCAAACACAATGACTAGGAGATAAGTCTGAGTGAATTCTGAAAGACGAAATGTTCGTGACTTGTAAACGATGCTGAAGAACTCTGAATGAAGAGATTACTTGTAATTTGTAAATGATGCTGAAGAACTCTGAATGAAGAGATGACTTGTGATTTGTAAATGATGCTGAAGAACACTGAATGAAGAGATGACTTGAAGAATGATGTTGAAGAGAGGACCGCTCCGTCAGCAAACAGAGACCCCCTGCCAGATAGAGTACCCAGTGGTTAAACCACAAGAGCAGGTGGACTGGGAGTAAAGGACTGCAATAACAGAACTGACCACCAGGCAGCCACAACAGAACCAGGATACCAGGGGTTAACCTGGGAGCAGAGCTTGAGCACCTAAAAGCAGCAAGTAACTTGAAGCACTGGCACCCATATTGATAAGGGAAAACTGCACCGGATTGGCTGGATGAGAACTGGGATACCTATTGGCTTGGCTTGGTCTCCAACACGGCAGCCCCCTGCACAGAGGACACATAAGGAACCAGCACACAGCTACTACCTCAGGCCTCAGACTCTCAGAGGCAGCACTCCAGCAACAGAACACTTGGAAACAGACACCTTCGGCTGCCAATCTTGGCTCCCCAGGACCAGGACCCGGCCTCCAGACACCCAGCAGCTGCACCGGAAGATCTCACTGCCACAGGTCCTATCCACCGCAGCTATACCAGCTGGCTAACAGGAAGGGCACAGGGACCAGAACCGGTGGTAAGACTCTGGATGCTGACACTACCCCCTCTTTTTGGGGTGGTCTCCGAACACCAATGCAGCTTAGTGGTATTCTTGGGATGAAAGGCACGAATCAGTTTTGGAGCATGAACATCCTCTGCAGCCACCCAAGATCTTTCCTCCGAACCATATCCTCTCCAATCTATGAGATACTGGAGACAACCATACATCTTGCGGGTGTCAAGAATTTTATGAACCCCAAATTCCTCATTTTGAGCGACCTAAACCTTGGGAGGTTTAGGGAAAGCTGCCCGGAAACAATTTAGAACAAGAGGCTTTAGCAGAGAAATGTGATAGGCATTGGGAATTTTCAAATAGGGAGGAAGTTTCAACTTGTAAGAAAAAGGATTCAACACTCTTTCAATAGGATATGGACCAATGAATCTTGGAGCAAACTTTTTGGTAGGAACTTTGAGTCTAAGGTTTTTGGTGGATATCCAAACACGATCTCCCACTTTGAGACTAGGAACACCCCTCCATTTCCGATCGGCGTAGGTCTTATATGTCTGGGAAGTCTAAAGTAGCACCTTATAAATTTGTCCCCAAATCTTAGTGAACTGACAAAGAGCAGATTCAGCAGCAGGAACCTCGAGAGCTGGGAGAGATTAGAAGGAAGGAACTCGTGGATAAAAACCATAGTTAATGAAGAAAGGAGTGGAATTGGTAGAGGAATGATAGGTTATTGTGTGCGAACTAAGCAAATGGGAGGTGATCCATCCAGTCATCCTGAGCAGGGGACATGAACATCCATAAGAAAGTTTCCAGATCTTGGTTGATTCTTTCGGTCTGTCTGTCAGTCTGGGGATGATAGGCTGAAGAGAAGCTCAATATGAAGTATTTTTAATAACTGTCTCCTCTGAGGTGGCGCCCATTTTGGCAGGGAATTTTCAATAGAAGTTTGCAGCATACTCTCCTCCTCCTGGCTGTGACAGTGCCAGATCTCATCATGAAAAGGGGGCGCAGCTACACGAAATGGAGGTTGCGGAGCTACACAGGACTAAGCTGCTACCACATCTGCCACAGCTCAGGCCAGCCTGTGATAGGTAAGTTGAGAGAGAGTGAGTGGGAGAGTGTGTGTGTGTGTGTGTGTGTGTATGTGTATATATATTTATTTATTATGGTTTTTTTTATATATATATATATATATATATATATATAATTTCATTCTTTTTTTTTTTTTTTGGGGGGGGGGGGGGTGCCTATTTGGTGAGTCCCGGGCCCCAGAATTTCTGATGGCAGCCCTGGTGTTGAGTTGCCTCTAATAAATATCGCCACTCTTCAAAAGCTAATTTTATAGCTAATAGTATTTGTTCACCAATAGGATAATTTTGCTCTGCTTGGGAGAATCTTCGAGAAAAATATGCACAAGGATGACTTTTCTTATCTTCGAAAGTTGAGAAAGAACTGCCCCGACTCCCACCAAGGAAGCATCTACTTCCACCTGAAAGGGGCGATTGAGATCAGGTTGGCGAAGAATTGGAGGAGACAGGAAGGCCTCTTTTAAGAATGTGAAGTCTTCCAGAGCCTTGGATGGCCACATTGAAGGATTGTCTCCTTTCCTGGTTAACATGGTAATTGGGGCGATGAAAGTGGAGTAGTTCTTGATAAATTTCCTGTAAAAGTTGGCAAAGCCAAGAAATCATTGGATCCCTTTTAGTGTGGTAGGAAGAGCCCAATCATGAATCACTTGGACCTTGGTTTAATCCATCTGTAGCTCCTGTCCGGAGATGACGTAACCAAGAAAGGAGATGGAGGGTACCTCAAAGGTGCACTTTTCCAACTTGCAAAAAAGATGATTTTTCCTAAGATGGCTTAAGACCTCTTTGACTTGCTCATGATGGATCTTCAAATCTTTAGAAAAAATTAGGATATTGTCCAAATATACCACTAGACAACTGTAAAGAAGATCTCTGAATATCTCGTTCATGAAGTTCTGGAAGACCGCCAGAGCGTTGCAGAGACCGAAGGGCATCACTTTATACTCGTAATGCCCATCCTGGGTGTTAAAGGTGGTCTTCCACTCATCTCCAGAACAAATACGTATCAGGTTATAAGCCCCTCGAAGGTCCAGCTTAGTGAAAACGGTGGCACCTTTTACTCGATTGAATAACTCAGGAATCAGAGGCAGAGGATATCTGTTTTTCACTGTGATCTCATTTAACCCCTGGTAGTCTATGCATGGCCTCAGACCCCCATCCTTCTTTTTCACCAAAAAACCCTTCACCGGCTGGAGAGGAAGAGGGGTGAATAAAACCTTTACTGAGATTTTCTAAAATGTAGTCTGACATGGCCTGGGTCTCTAGAAGGGATAACTGGTATATTCGACCTCTTGGAGGAGTCTTGCCGGGTATCAAATTAATGGGACAGTCCCAACTACGATGGGGAGGGAGAGCGTCAGCTCCCTGTTTGCTAAAGACATCTTGAAAGTCCTGATAGACTACCAGAAGTTCCGTAGGATTCAAAGGAGACTCCTAACTTAACCTCTCCTGCATAAGTTAGGAGCAGGAGTTTCCCGACCGATGACTGCAGGACTTGACAAAGTGATCAGCCGCTCTGCAATACATACATCCTCTGTGGATGGAGAAGATGGTCTAGGAAGAGAATCAACCCGAGGTCTCTGACGGTCCAACTTTGCTCTCTCCAGGCAATACTCTCTATACCTCAGATCCAGCTTGTTGCACAGAGATTAGTTTGTCAAACTTGTCTGGAATGTCTAGGGTGGCTAGATTGTTCTTAATCTTGTCTGAAAGACCATTCCAGAAAGCTGCTGTGAGAGCAACTTCGTTTCAACCAAGTTCGGAAGAGAGGGTATAAAACTGGATAACGTATTGACTGACGTTTCGAGTTCCCTGTCGCAAACACAGAATCTCCAAAAAAGCTGAAGAAGTCCTGCCTGGTTTGTCGAAAATCTTTTGGAAAGTTGATACAAATTCGGAGTAATTTGAAAGAATGGGATCTGCTCTCTCCCACAGAGGAGATGCCAATTCTAATGCCTGACCGGTCAGCAGAGAAATAATATAAGCTATCCTGGTCCAGGCGGTTAGGAAATTCACTGACTGTAACTCAAACTGAATCTCACATTGGTTGAGGAAACTGAAGCATTGCTTTGGAGTACCATCAAACTTACTAGGTGAAGGTAATTGCAACCGTGGAAGTGGAATTGGCACAGGAGCTGTTAGAACTGGAGTGGCAGGAACGGGAGCTGGCACTTGATGTACGGATATGAGTGCATGGAGAGAGTCTAGACGAGCTGACATTCTTTGCATAAACTGCATGATTTGAGTTTGTGCAGCTTCCTGCTTATTTAAACGTGACAGGATGTCTAAGGCTGCGTCACCCCCAGAAGCCTGATCACTCGTCGGATCCATGTGGCCAGTGCTTACTGTCATGCTCGGCTTGAGTTGAGGATCTGATGACTGACAATTGACTGAGGGAGCAGCTTTCGGCAAAGGAAGGAAACGAGATGGCTGAATGAAGTTCTTACTCATGGATTGAAGACTTATGCCCGAAGATGTAGAGGGGTAGGCAATGAGGACAATGAACGAGAACGATAAACTGAAGAAAGATTAATTCAGCTTTACTGAGACCACAATCATACACAACGACTATGAGATAAGTCTGAGTGATTTCTGAAAGACGAAATGTTCGTGACTTGTAAACGATGTTGAAAAATACTGAATGAAAATGAAGAAGTGACTTGTGATTTCTAAATGATGCTGAAGAACTCTGAATGAAGAGATGACTTGTGATTTATACATTATTCTGAAGAACACTGAATGAAGAGATAACTTGTGATTTGTAAATGATGCAGAAGAACACTGAATGAAGAGATGACTGTGATTTGTAAACGATGCTGAAGAACACTGAATGAAGAGATGACTTTAAGAATGATGTTGAAGAGAGGACCGCTCCGTCAGCAAACAGAGACCCCCTGCCAGATAGAGTACACAGTGGTTAAACCACAAGAGCAGGTGGACTGGGAGCAAAGGACTGCAATAACAGAAATGAACATGGGCAGCCACAACAGAACCAGGATACCGGGGGTTAACTTGGAAACAGACACATCGGGCTGCCATGCTCCGCTCCCCAGGACCCGGACCCCGGCCTCCAGACATCCAGCAGCTTCACTGCAGGACCTCGCTGCCACAGCTCCTATCCACCACAGCCATACCAGCTGGCTAACAGGAAGGCCACAGGGACCAGAATTGGAGGTAAGACTCTGGATGTTGACAGTGAGGGGCATGGCCTGACGAGCATCCCAGCTGGATGTGCATTTCAGGGGTTCCTGCTTTTTCTACCTCTGTTTGGTCTATCCCCCTGTCTCCTGAACCACTCCTACCTCTCCCTCTCAGTGCCCGCTCTGCTCCGGACCCCTTCCCTGACCTCCAGGGTCACTCTGCATGCTCTTATGCTTTGAGGCTTACCTGATTTCCAGAAGTCGCATCCTCAATTGTGGAGCTCCGGCGGTGGGTCACGTGATATTGCTTCAACCACAGCTGCTTATATGAATGACTCCACATTCTCTTGCCAGCCTCCCCAGGCCAGATTTTCTTTGGTGACGGTCCCTGGAGCCTAAAACAGCCCATGAAGCACCTAAAAACAACATGGGGGTGCCATTTTGAGCCCTCTCCTCACAACTGCAGTGTGGCGGGCCTGTGCCTGCCATGCTCTTTATATTACCTTCAGTGTATCTAATGGCTCCACAACCTCCTGAGCACATCACTTTACAGGTTGGTGACTGAATGTTGTAACCCCCTGCCTTTTCATGCAGGTTTTCAATGCTCACTTCATTACTATCTTTGTGATGCCTAAGTGATTCCCTCTGCCCATTCTCATGAGACCTCAGCTGCTCCTGACTGCCTGATCTAAAACTCCACATATCACTATTTCTGGTCCTTTCACTTTTATTGACTGCTTCACCCCTTGGACTTCCGCTTAGCCTGCTAAATGAAGTAAACTTTCTGCCCTTGCCCCTTCTATTATATTTGTCTCCCAGCGAACCCCTGATTCAGTGCCTGCTGGGATGTCTTGTGCAGCATCTACCTCCACAGCTACCACTTCGCCAGTTTCTGACCCTATCTGATCCTTCTGCTAATATTCTGCTCACAGTCTGCACATTACACCAGATGTTCCAGGCCCTTTGGAAGGATCTAATCTCTGACTTCCAGTCATTTACTAATCAACTTACTTGTGAGGTGGTGGGTATTGACGATAGAATAAAGTGCAGGAGTTGGTTTTTTCTCTTAATAATTTCCTTACTCCTCACAACTCAGTCCTGGCAGGACTCTTGACTTTTAAAGTCAAGCTCATCGATTTGTAGAACAGCTCCAGAAGAAATAATGTCAAGATCAGGGGTGTCTCGAAATCTGTGTCTTTTGATAGTCTTCAGGACTTTGCTTTAACCCATTTCAAGAAATAATTATCTTCAGCAGAAGAATGGGACTTACTGATTGACTGAATCAACCATCTTCCCAAACCGCGTTCTGCTCCTGGCAGTTCTCCTCGAGATGTCCTTCTACCTCTTCACTTTTTTCACATGAAAGAGGACATTCTCAAACATGTGTGCATGGTGGAAGATACAGATGTCCTCGCCAACCTACAGCTCTTCCCTGACCTCTCGTTACATACCATTAACAAACCCAGGTCCTTCCAGACCATTACAAAGGTGCTTTGAGATTGGGATATACAATACAGTTGGGGTTTCCCAGTTAAACTTACAGTGCAAAAGGATGGATCCACTTTTGTAATTTCATCTTTGGAGGTTGATGGCAAGCTTCTGTTGGAATGGAATATGCCCAACTGAACTCCTCCAACTTCTCATGGCCTCACTCTACAACCTAATTGTTCTCAAGTGGGAAGAAAAAATGTGTCCATTTCAACAGTTTACTTATTCTTCTTGGATATATGTCAGCTGACTTGGAACTGTTTTGGATTGAGTCATTGCTGATTATACTGCCTTAATGACTTTGAGCGCTTTCAGGATTATCTGCCAAGGGGGGTCATTCCGAGTTGATCGCTTGCTAGCAGTTTTTATCAGCCGTGCAAATGCTATGCCGCTGCCCACTGGGTAGTATATTTTAGCTTAGCAGAAGTGCGAACGCATGTGCAGCCGAGCTCTGCAAAAAAAAGTTTGTGCAGTTTCAGAGTAGCTCTGAACCTACTCATCGCTTGCGATCACTTCAGCCTATTCGTGTCCGGATTTGATGTCATACACCCGCCCAGCGAATGCCCAGCCACGCCTGCGTTTTCCAGACACACCTGCATTTCTGCAAAACTCCCTGAAAATGGTCAGTTGGCACCCAGGAACGCCCCCTTCCTGTCAATCTTTTTGCTGCCGTCAGTGCGACTGAAAACTTTGCTACAACCTGTGAACAAACACAACGGGCTTTGTACCCGTACGACGCGCGTGCGCATTGCGGCCTATACGCATGCACAGAAATGCCGATTTTTAGCCTGATCGCAATAATTTCCCACTTACTATGATATTTGTTTTCTCTAGTTTATGCAGCAATTTAGCTATGTTACAGTATATGTTTACTTTTGTATTGCATTGATTTCTATGTTCTATGGAAACTGCCAAAAAATGAAGGTCTCATGGGTGGGGAGCATGACAGTTTGTCACCATAAGTTCCCTAAGAAACATAGAAACATAGAATTTAATGGCAGAATAGAACCACTTGGCCCATCTAGTTTGACCCTTTTTTAACCATATTGTTACCTTAAACCCTATTTGATCCTTATTTCTTTGTAAGGTTATCCTTATGTCTATCCTATGCATGTTAAATTGCTCTTTTGTCTTAGCCTTTTACAACTTCTGATTGGAGGATATCCCACTTTTTTACTACTCTTTCTATGAAGTAATTTTTCCTCAAAATTTTCATTTCCTCCCTCCAGTTTCAAAGGATTGTCCTCATGTTCTAATACTTCTATTAATTTGAAGAATGTTTCCCTCCTGGACTTTGCTAAAAAACCTGATATATTTGAATGTTTCTATCATGTCCCCCCCCCCCTTTCCTTTCTCTGCTCCAAACTATACATATTGAGATTTGTTTTGTCTTTCTGGGTATGTTTTGTGATGTAGGCAATGCACTATTTTAGCTGCCATTCTTTGTACAGTCTCTAATGTATTAATATCCTCCGAAAGATATGGTCTCCAAAACTGGACACAGTATTCTAGATGAGGCCATATCAATGACCTATACAGTGGCATTATTATTTCTATCTGTTGATGAATCCTCTCCTATGCAACCAAGCATCTGACTAGCTTTCCTCATTGCTTTGTTACATTGCTTACTTACCTCCTCAGTAGTTTCCAATATAGTGCCATTAATACTATATTTATTCTTTGGATTTTTGAGACCCAAGTGCATGATTTTGCATTTTTTGGCATTTAACTGTAATTGCCTTCCGCTTGACCATTCCTCTAGTTTACCTAGATCATCAATAATTTTTTTTACTCCTCCTGGTGTGTATAACCTGTTGCATACAGTGCCAGGGACAGCATGATTCCACATAAGGTTAATGTGGAATGGCAGGCTTTCACAGGGTTGGATCAGCAGTAGCAGGTCTGTTGCAATCCAGTCCAGGATTTGGCTGAGTTTGTTGTAAGCCACAACTGGACTAATTACAACCACTTGTCTGCTACCTTTAAAACTGTGCTACTGACGGTGATGGTGATCCAGCCACCCAGATGATAGGACTAGGGGTGTGGGTTATGTTAGGAGCCACTTGGATTGTTATAGCAAATTGTTTGAAGCATGTGTATTGCTAAGCTGTGAACTGTATGCTGCTGCCTGGTACTGTCATTCTGCTCTCTACCTGCTTAAGAAACAACTTAACAAGAAATTACTTTACTTTATCCAGCATATGTGATACTTTTCAAAATACCTTTGTGTGTTCTTCCATTTGTAATGTCACCAATAAAGATAATAAAAAGCACTGGTCTAAGTACAGATATCTGGGGTACTCCACTGGTAACATTTCCCTCTTGTGAATGCACTCCATTTACTATAACTCTCTGTTTTCTATCCTGCAACCAAGATATCCAGTTAACCATCTTAGTATCCAATCCCATGCTTTCAAGTTTATTTAGCAGTCTGCAATGTGGAACAGTGTTAAATCCCTCACTAAAGTCTAGATAAGCTATACCTATGCCCCCCCTTATCTATTACTTTTGTCACCCAGTCAAGAGGGTCAAGAAGGTTTGTTTGACATAATTTCCCCCCAGTGAATCCATGCTGCTTGGGATCATGTAAATTGCTTGCTGTTTCCATCAATTTCCCTAGTACTGATGTAAGACTCACTGGTTGGTAGTTGCTTGCCACTTCCTTGCTTCCACTTTTGTTTAGTGGGACTACATTTGCTCTTTTCCAGTCCTCTGAAATTACTCTTGCAGTTAATGACTGGTTTAATAATTCTGTTAATAGTGCTATCAGCACCCCTTTAAGCTCTTTTAGTATACTTGGATGTACAGTATACCATCCGTCCCCATTGATTTATCCACTTTCAGTTTTCAGAGTTCTGTTAGGATCTTCTCTGTAAATACAGTTGTTTAATTTTTTATGACTATACCTGCAACTTAACTGTGGCCCCTTCCACACTTTTTGCTCCCTACGGCATCTTCTGAGGCCTGATACAATGAACCTTTAGGGTTATTTGTTTTTTCCCCATGTTTTTCTAACCTTCCTTTGTTTTTTTGTTTCTTTTTTATTTTATATGACAGGTGCACCTAGGGCATCCCCACTTTCTAATTTTTACAGATTGCCTGATGGTTAAGGTACTTTCCCTTTATGTCAAAGGTGCTCAATTCATGGAATAAACTGAGACTGGCTCTCTCCACTTTCCACCAGCATAAGGCTAATATTTCAGCCCTTCAGGAGATGCATTTCTCCACCCCAGCACCCCCATTTTTAAAGATCACAGATACCCTATATGTTATACTGCTAATGGACCCACCAAACATAACAGTGTTTTCAGTCTGTTCCATAAGAACACCCCCTTTACTATGTATCAGAAACCCGAGTATAAAAATGTTCAGTTTCTTATCCTTATAAATGTTTTAGAAGATGCTCTGGTCACTTTAGATTCCTTATAAGCCCATAATTCTCATCAGGTCCCTTTTGTCTGGGAAACCTTTGAGGAGATACATAAAGTCTGCCAAGTAGTGCTTATACTATTATTATTTTTTATTATATGTTATACTAATGGATCATTTCAACCTCATTCTTGATCCTGATGCAGATAGATACTCCCGCCAAGGTCACCCTCCTACTTCTCAAGTTTTGGGCCCTTCCCTTGCTTTTAGGAAATATCTGGCAGAGATTGATTGGTATGATGCCTGACACACTTACCCGCTGAGTGAGATTTCACCTTTTTTTTCTATAGTCCATACTAGCTACTCCAGAACAGATCTCATCCTCTTTGATAAGAGAGTTCTCCAGTACAGTCAGAAAATTTAAATTCTACCCATTACGTGGTCCAATCAGCTTAAAGCTCATTCTTGAATAACACAATCCTAATTAGCGTTGACTCTTCAGTCATTGAAGTCCCAGAATCAAGTCTGTCCAACCCAAGCTTTACATAAACAGTTGCAAGAATTGAGGCACCAGTCACATAAACTTTTCATGCTTCATATGTATTCTCCTCTTGCTTGCCTCAACCATACATTTTATACAGCTGGGAATAAGGCTTCCCATTTGTTAGCACATAAATTCCATAGTCAACAGGCCCATAATCAGATTAAATGTCTCCTTTCCTCTCAGGTAAACAATATTTAAAATTTTTTGATATTGCTAACCTGCTTTCAGAATATTATGGTAAACTATATAATTTACATGAGGATTCTTCTACTACCCATCCCTCTGCTGACACTCTTTATAATTTTTTTAGATAGTCTTCCCCTCGCTTCCCTGGATGAGGATGGCCTAGTGTCTTTGAATGCCCCTTGGTCTTTAGAGTAAATACAGCTAGTAATTAAACATCTGCCAAAGGGAAAAGCTCCTGGCCCTGATGGCTTTATTAAGTCCTTTTATTCCACGTTACAGCTATATACAAAGGCTTCTAGTGCTGGCTCTTTCCCAGTGGATTTGGTTGAGGCACAAATCGTGACTATACCGAAGCCTGGTAATGTCCCCTCTGAATGTAAGAATTATCATCCCATAGCAATCCTTAATACAGAAATGTATGATAAATTCATAGCTAATTGCTTGAACCCTCTACTTCCATGGCTGATATACCTAGACCAGGTGGGCTTTATTCTTGGCTGAAAAAGCATTCAACCATCTCCACTGGCATTATATGTACCAGGTATTGTCCAATCTTGGACTCCAGGGTAATATTCTTCATTCTATCCTTGCCATTTACTCTGGCCCCTTGGCAAGGATTTTTAGTAACAGTTTTCTTTCCCCCTCCTTCCCTATCGCTAAAGGCACTAGACAAGTATGACCCTTCTCCCCATTAATATTTGTGTTAACTATTGAGTAATATATTATTTAATTCTAAATGTAGATATCCTGTGAGATCGTATCCAGGGCCTTATACACATTTATGTGAAATTACTATACAAATGTTCACACTTTGCAAATCATGTAAAAAGCATCAAATCAATCATGTAGCAAATATTAAAATTAGAGGAATGCCTGAAAAAATGGCCTCTGGTTGTAAAATATGTCTATTAATAATCAGATTTACATTTTAAATATTAAATTTTAAGATCTTGTATATCAAAATCTACTTCTGGGGGTAATGATTTTAATTTATATTTCCAGAAGGCCTAATGTAAACATAGTCTTTTGCATCTGTCACCTCTGCTTTCTGTTGTTGTTATGATCTGCTGATTAGTGAGTATCATAAATTTATGAAATTCCATGATAGATATGAAAGCAATGGTTTGTAACATTCTTCAGCATAATTCTCTGGTGTTCAAATAATCTGTGGTTTTTATTTAATCTATGTGTTGTTCAGCCGATATACTGGATACCACATATTCTTTAATTTGCAACTGATCATAGATTTTCTAAAAAAAAATTCTATAGTGATAAATAATTCATAATTGCATATTCTGAGAAGAATTAAATAACAAGAGTCTTCTGTTTAAAAAACACCTAAAGCTGCTTGTCAAAGATGTTGGAATCCATAGGTTTCATAATTTAGCTTGTTTGAGACACTGTATTGCTTTATTTTTGCAAAACATATGCGCCATTCCATATGATTTCCCAGTTTCCTTGATTAATTATTAAATTTATACCTTTACTAAGATCTTGTTGTAATAAAGGATAAGTATGCAGTAGAGTTTTTTCTGTTTATGGGCAACAATCTTTTAAATCTTCTCTGAGGCATTATTAAACCTTACTGATGAATATTAATGCATCATTGAATTGGTTCTGAATTTTATTTTTAAATGTATAATTTTTATTGTTAAAGAATTTCTATCAAATTTTAAAGCTTTGCCTTGTGAATTTTTTAATGAAGATTCAGGGCATTTGTTTACCCAGAGAAATCTCCAATCTTTAATCTAAAACTCTGAATAAATTGCAAATAAAACTATTAATGAAATGCCTAAGGCTTATAATGCAACCTGGATTTTTCTCTGAAACGAATTAATTGTAATGAAAAAGAGACAATGCCTATTATCATAGATTCTGATGATAAAAATGACATAGAGCTATTTATACAATTATTTCAAAACAATGCAAAAGAATTGGACAACTCATCCTATGTTACATCTGTCCTGATTTTGGTTATTAACAGTTAAAAAGCATAAATTCAAAGAAAATCACATTATTTTCCCCATTTACAGAAGTACTTCAATAAAACAACATCAGTAGGCATTAAAAACCTATAGGGACTGCACTTGTTTTAACATTTTGCCCATTCTTGAATGTGAAGCATTAAAGCAACTTTTATCAGATCAATCAGTTATTATGAATACATGATAAACATGGATCTATCACAATATAATGCAGAGACTACCTTAAAAAGACCTATTGACAATAAATTATATTACTTTTCTCACTATTGAGATCAGATCCCACTGCTAATTTCCAGTTGGAACTTAGGGGGATATTCAGACATGAACGGTCTTTGAGAAAAACACAAATGACCGATTTTTGGCATTCTGTGCATGCACAACTTTCACAATGCGATCAAATGAAAGAATGTGATCGCAAAATGATTGACAGGTGGCAGGCATTCGGGGTGACAGCACAACGTTGGGGGTAAGTGGATCAGGTAATGCAGGCATGTCATGAATATTTGTGAGGTAGCCAGATGATGTCAAGAAAGGAAAAAATAGAAGCGCTCATATCATTACCTTGGATATTTTACAACCAAAGAGTCAATGAAAATTAAAAATATATATTTATTAATCAGAAAAAAATATTAAAATCACTTTCTTTAAAAAAATCTATTATATAAACACAGTGTACTATCACTATTTTCACTGAGAGGCCACAATAAATAGATGTAGGAAATTCACACAAATTGAATCATAATGTTCCAATAGCTAGTTTGAGCTGTAGAGTAAACTAAGTAGCTGAATGCAGTCCAAATGTAACAGGCTGTTTACAATAAGCGTGCAACACTGTAGCAAGTACTGCTGTAGATTAATGTTTCCTGTTAGATTGAACACAGTTACTTTTGTATATAATGATTGCTGATTGCAAGTATAGGCTCTTATAGATGTATTTAGCCATTATAGGAAAGCCTCAGAGTTCAAGGAGCGGGTGTGTAGACAGTGATTATAGTATTTTGTTACCTCTCCAATGGGGCTGGTAAACCCGAGCATCCTCGGGTAAATCCCACGTATGCCCAGTCTGATGTAAGGCTGGAGGGTACGTAACTTGTGTGATCCCGCTGCCGATGATGTCAGCTGTGACTGGAAACATGGTGGTGGAGCACCGCATATGCAGCCACGCTGCGCAGGCAGATGTCAATCTCTTTTTCCTGAATCTGCTATCACATCGCAGAGCGGTGCCATACATGCTGGGTGGCCTTGCCTTGTGCTGGCCAGTCTGCAGCATGAGAGTCGATGAGTAGCTAAACTAGAAAATTCTAGCAACTGAAGAACCCCCTTAACTCATTACTTCTGGTTATACTGTAGGTAACCATTCTGCCTATAACAGACAAAAAAGAAAACCTGCATAACATTATAATATTTGAAAATGTAAGTGTTTTTTTAAACCTTTTGACACCATAAAAAAGATGTTTGCATATATGATATATTTTTGATGTATCAGGCATTTATGGCAATTTATTTAAGTACTTTTTATAAAAATAAAAAATGCATTTTCCATTGCATTTTAAACATTTGGAACATTAGGTTGGTTAAAAAAACAAATTCAAACAGGAAACTTTTTACAACCCTGTTCAGGCAAAGCTGGACTTTATATTTTCTATTATAGTCATGTGAGATGTGATTGCATGTGCATTTGCTTTGCTGTTGAGATACCCATGTTGATAAATGATTGATGCCATCACATTGAGAGGCACACTAAAGGTTGGCTTTTTATATATAAGTCTTAATTTCCAATTAGTTTAATTAAATAATCTATTCAGTTTATTTTGTATTGTGGCATGCATAATGCATTATGACATGCAATAGAATAAAGTTTGGGGGATTTACAGATTAATTGCAAAATATGCATGCTGTATCATATTTAATATACACATTTCAACAGAATTTTGCTATAAAATAAGTTAAAAAACATTAAGCAAATAACATTTAGGTTGAATCAATCCAGTAAACATTTATATTGAAATATTAGTAACAATATACATTTTTTTGTTACTTTAACTTTTTCAAAATGAGCAAAGATTTCTCTTCCAAAAACATGTGGTTAACTAACTAAATGTGTGGTGCACTTCCTTCCCTCACTTATACAATTACCTACTCCTTACTGCCCTTCAATGGCACCTAACCCTCAGGTACTGGCACCCTAAGGCTTATTGGAGTATAATGACTGTTGATGCAGAAATGTTTATAAACCCTGTCCATCTCCTCAAATGCTCTGTACTGTAACAAACTTTTTTCTTGTTTTGTTTATACTGCTTCTGTTTATATTATTTGTAAGACACTTCTGACTTCTTGTGGTGCCATAAATAAAAGATAATAATAATATTAATAATAGTAATAATAATAATAATAATAATAATATTAATAAATGATAATTTTTTATATCCTATTCTGAAGCTCACTATCGACTGTATATAATCTACCAGGGTGCAGAATACAGGTTTATCAGGAAAGTATTAATTATTTTGATTATGTAAATTTCTCAGAAACTGATATAGCAAGTATGATTCAGTTGGAGTTATACAATACAGAGTATACAGGGTGTGGTATCCAGTATAGAAGAGATTTTTTTCAAGCACATCCTATCACTACTACCTATTATCAATTCCCTATGATTCACAAATCCCTCACACATACCCCTAGGCGCCCTTTTATTTCTACTACTGGCTCACTTATCTTGAAACTTTCACAATCAAGCCAATACTCATTTTTGCATCTGTGACTGTACCAGGATTTATATACCAATATTCTTTCTCTATCAAGACTATATAGAAGTAGTAAAGTATTTTCTACATTGCAAGCCTATTCTTTTGATCACCCCATTCATTGTATCACACAATTTTTTCTATTTAAACACAATTTTCATTTAAATACATTTGGTAGAGCAATGGGTACCAGGTTTGCCCTGAGTTTTGCCAATCTCTATATGAGACTCTCAAGCAGAGGCTTGAAGATGATACCTTCTGTGAAAATGGTCCTATACTTAGGGTACAAAGATTATCTTTTTTTCATTTAAGAGGGAGATGAGGAAACAGTCACACATTTTGTTACTACAGTTCCTCAACACTAACCACGTATATAATTCCTTTACAAGCATTTTTAGTTTGTCTACCTCTAGCTACTACAGTAGTAAAAGTGCCACCTACCAAAGAGCAGTAGATTCAAACAATTGTATTAATTTCCATAGTAATAATTAAAACAAATTGGTTGCAGAATATTTCTGCAGGCTATTTTTGGAAACATGCAAATACAATAATATAAATGTTTAGAGAAAAAGAATATCCTGAGTTTTATTAGCAGGACAAAACTGTAACACAAAAATTATTTAACCAAAAAAAATTACATCTAAAAATAAAAGTTAGAACCAATTCAATGATGCATCAATATTAATTTCAATGTTTAATAATGCTTCAGATACAATTAAAAAGATCATTCAATATAACCATGACATAAAATACTTTCCAATGATCCATGAATAAAATAAAATTAAGATAAAGGCACAAAGGCAATATGTAAGAAAGAAAAGACAAGCCGCCTTATGGGTGGCTCAAATACTGTACATGTATAGCATGCTCTTTCTTTCAACACAGAATATATAATTATTAATTTTTTTTTACTAAAGAGTACATTTTTTTAAACTAAGATCAACTAAAATTCAAGAAAAAAGTCATATATACTTTATACACCAATGCATATGCTGTATGCAGTATATAGAAACATAGAATTTGATGACAGATAAGAACCACTTGGCCCATCTAATCTTCCCTTTTTTATCCTTTAGGTAGTCTCAACCCTTTTTGATCCTTAATACTTTTTAAGGATATTTCTATGCCTTTTCCAAGCATGTTTTAATTGCTCTACTGTAGTGAATACTAAGCAAAAATAATTATTTAGATGATATATTGCCCTTTCTCCCTCCAATAAATTTTCACTGTCTGTCTTAAATCTTATTATTCCTCCATTTGATTTTCTCCTTTCACATAGGTACTTAAGAAGTTTTGCCCCCTTTATCTACTGGCTGGGCCATTTTCTCCTCAAATTCTGCCTTTGCATGCCTGATCATCTCCTTAGCCCAGTGGGTCCCAAACTGTGCGCCGCGGCTCCCTGGGGTGCCGCGGCGCTGTGACAGGGGTGCCGCAGCCTAGCAGCCGCTTGTCCGCTTTTTTTTTTTTTTTCGCCTGTCGTGGGCGGCGCCGGGACGTGCGCGGCGCCGGGACGTGGTGTGCGGAATGTGTCCGCATGTGGCTACGGGAGGGGAGTACGGGCAGCAGGAGGAGGCAGTGCAGCCCGCTCTGTTAGCCGACGCCGGGGCTAGCGGGTGCTGGCAGTACAGTGCGCACAGTTAGGGGAGGGGTGTCGGAAGGCGAGCCGGAGGGAGAGAGTGCAGGCTGATTACCGCAGCGTGCACAGAGCAGGCGCCCGGTGGGGAGGGCGCAGGGGCAGGGAGAGAGTGCAGGCGGCAGCTGCAGCTGGGCAGTGTGGAGTTAGCCGGCGGGGGAGGGAGGAAGAGGAGAGCTGCGGCTGGCCAGTGTGGAGTTAGCCAGCGCAGAGAGGAGGGGGGGTGGGTGTTTGTGTGGGATGTGCTGTGGCTGTGCCCAAAGTTAGCCAGCTCAGGTGCTGGGGGAGTCACCCTGTGGGGAGGGGAGGTGTTATTGTGCAGGTTGTGACAGGGTGCTTTGGGGAACCTGTGACTGGAATCAGCCGGCAGGGGGTGCAGGTGTAAGCAGGTTGCAGTGGCCGAGGAGTGCCCTGGAGTGGCCGAGGAGTGGCCGAGGAGTGCGCTGGGCAAGGGTCCTGACGGCTGATTGAAGTCCTGGCCGCTGTGACAGAGGAGCTGGCTGAGAAAGTGAGTAAAATATTAATATTAATATGTGATTCTGTATGTGAGATGCTGCATAGGGAAATCTATAGGAGGGGGTGACTTATACCTCCCTCTGAGCACTAGAGACTCTACAGTGCATGCGCAGCACGCCAAAAAAATAGACGCAGCGCCATTTTTTCGGAGTCCTGTGCATGCGCTGTAGACTCTGGCACTGTGCCAGAATCTCTAGTGCTCAGTGCGCTAGCAGCAGCGGTGGCGGCTACGGGAGAGGAGGGGCCCACACGAACACCAATGGATGCCGGAAAGGTAAGTATCGAAAAATGGGTGCAGTGTGTGCGGTGC
The DNA here is from genome assembly GCF_028390025.1 of Pseudophryne corroboree. Classification (NCBI taxonomy): domain Eukaryota; kingdom Metazoa; phylum Chordata; class Amphibia; order Anura; family Myobatrachidae; genus Pseudophryne; species Pseudophryne corroboree. The sequence continues at coordinate 238,801,098 of NC_086454.1, forward strand.
GGCCCCCCTCTGGACCCAGGGGCCCGCACACTCTGCACCAGTGGCGGAACTAGCGAGCGGTGGGCCCAGGTGCGACAAAATGCTTTACCCCCCCATCCCATCCAAGTCCACCCCCTCACCCCTGGAGAGGATCTGGTGAGGGGAATTTGCTCAGGGCCAGGGAAATGGATACCTAGCAACAGTGCTGTAACTAGACATTTTAGCGCTGTGTGCAAGAAACGGCATCGGAGCCCCATACAATGTAAAACAGGGGCAATGCAATTACGCAAGGTAGAGCCCCTTTTACACATTACGCCGGACAGATTCCCCTTTTTACACATTACGGCAGAGAGCATCCCCTTTTTATACATTACGGCAGACAGCTTCCCCCTTTTTTATACATTACGGCAGACAGCGTCCCCTTTTTTGCACATTACGGCAGACAGACAGAATATATATAGACAGACAGATAGAGAGATAGATAGAACAGATTATACTTGCAGTCTCCGCTGGCAGTCAGGCTCCTCGATGCAGGCAGTCACTGTCAGGCAGCCGCAGATCCCGGGCAGGGGAGAAGAAGGAGGAGGGAGGGGACTCAGGAGTGGAGCAGGGCACTGTAATTGGTGGAGGCGCTGCTGCAGCTGCCCCTCTCCTTCCCAGCATTCACAGCGGTGGAGGGCAGCCTATGGTGAAGGAAAGGGACAGCAGCAGCAGCGCCTCCACCAATTACAGTGCGCTGCTCCGGCTCCCTCCTCCACCTTCCCCCCTCGTGGCGCAGCGCTCCTCTCCTCGGCGGACAGCGGCATGTAAAAAAAGGGACAGTTCGGTAATTATTTCGGCTTAAGGGTGCCTTGAAAAAGTCAGGAAGACCCAAAGGGTGCCTTGGACTAAAAAAGTTTGGGAACCACTGCCTTAGCCTCTTTCCATCTGGCAAGATACTCTTTGTCGTTATTATTTTGAGTCTGCTTATATTTCCTAAAGTCAATATTTATTTGCTTTCACATTAGTTGATACAGTACCATTTTTGTGAACCACACTGGCTTCCTTTTCCTGATGCTTTTCCTAACCCTTTTGATACAAAGGTCTGTTGCTTTTAGTATTGCACTACAAAGGTCTGTTGCTTTTAGTATTGCACTTTTTAGTTTTCCCACCTCTCCTGCACTCCTTTCAAGTATCTCCAATCTGCCTATAAATCACTTACACATCTCTCCATTTTTGCAAAGCCAGCCTTCCTGAAATCCAACACCTTTGTTTTTGCATGACAGGAGTTGGACACTGTCTTTATACTGAACCATACTGTTTGATGGTCACTGGATCCTAGGTTCTCATCCACATATATGTCTGATATCCTGTCAATATTTGAGAGTATTAAAACTAATATTACATTTTTGCGAGTGGGTTCCTTCACCAATTGTTTGAGGGATGCTCCTTGCAAGGAATTTAGAGATTTGCCACTTGCAGTTGAACTTGCAAAAGACTCCTCCCAATTTACATCAGGTAGATCAAAGTCTCCCATGATTATGACCTCTCCCTTTAAGGTCATTTTAGTAATATCCAGTGAAAGGTTCCTATCCAATTCATGTCCCTGGTTTGTGGGTCTATAGATCACCCCAGTGTAAATAGCATCCTTTTCTCCCATTTCTATGGTGACCCAAAGGGCCTCAGTTTTTGTCAATATTTTGTATTAAAGTAACATTTGTGTTTTCTTTCACATACATTGCTACCATATCTCTCTCTCTCTCTCTCTCTCTCTCTCTCTCTCTCTTTCTTTCTCCCTGACACCCGATATTTCTCTCTTGCTCCTCTCTCTCTCTCTCTCTCTCTCTCTCTCTGTCTCTTCTTCACTCTCTCTCAAATGTAAAAAATGTAAGTTATTCTTAAAAATATGTTATGAAACAGTCTTTGAAAAGTTGACAGGCTTTATGTTATCACTGGTATCCTGAGAGACATACGCGTCTTTCTGGGTCAGTTTTGTCAGAGTGCCCCAGAATATCAAACATTACATACTTGGCTTTTATTAACACAGATAGCTTGTCAATCATTCAATCACAGTATTTTGCAGCTTTTAGCAAGACCTTTAAAAGACAAAATGATATATTCAATCAATAGGATTTCAAAATGAAAAACAGTTTATAATAAAGTCACATCAATATATAGAATTATTTGATTTTTCTTGAACAGTTCCAGCCTGTGAAAATAATTTACTTTCAACAGTTGTAACCACTATACCAAATATATCTTAAAGTTGGGCTGGTCCTTTTATTATGTTAGAAGTGAGATAATATAAGGAAACTAGTATTTTAGGAGTATAGTACCTTCCCTGGATTCTCCTCACCAGCCCTAGATCATTTGCAGTGTTGTGTAGCCTACCACACCTTTCAGCAAGATGAGGAAGAGAATGTGTGATAGTGAAGATCTTCAATCTATCATTAGACTAAGGCACTGTCTTATTGGTATCATATAAAAAAAATTGGTGGTTAAAGAGAAGTGTATCTGTATAGAACCCTCATCAACTAGACCTCCTATGACTGTACTTCTTGTGCATAGGTGACAGTAGTAAACATCATTACATTCAGAGATGGATTATAGTCGGGGCAGACAGGGATGTCATCCAGGGGCACCCACATATTGGGGGACCCCATACTCTTGTAAACATTAGCCCCGGTTTGGGTATGATTTTTCTGAGAGGCTAGAACAGCCATTTTGGCTGTACATACACCTTTTACCGAATGTCACCCTCCCACAAATCCAAGTTGATGTTTCATTAAAATATCTGCCAGTATTAGTTGTATTCTAGTTGCCATAATTTTGGCTAAAAGTTTACAATCTGTATTAAGTAAGCTAACTGGCCGATGTAGTTAGCTGGGGGTTAGCAGATGGTTTAGGTATTAGGATAGTATGAGCCGTATTAAAGCTAGGTTATATTGGTGACTCTCAAAGGATATAGTTAATTAGATCTAGGAGTATTGGGGTTACCTCTTCCTGTAGTATTTTATAATATTTACTCGACAATCCATCTGGTCCAGATGTTTTATATAGTTTTAGGTCTCTAATTGTCATAGCAACCTCCACTATAGTGATATCTTTAAAATGGGCAGACTAGATGCAAAATGGGCAGACTAGATGGGCCAAGTGGTTCTTATCTGCCGTCAAATTCTATGTTTCTATGTTTCTATCTTGTGCCATAACTTCCCTCTGTACCGAGGTTAATTTCAGGAGTTTGGCTTTACTAAAAATTGTTTTTGACCCTCACTGTTTACTGTCTCTCCTGCATATAAGTTATTGTAGTAAGTTTCAAATATTGATTTAACAGTCTCAAACTCCGAGTTCAATATCTGTGTACTAGGATCTTTAATCATATTATTACTATTTGATTCTTATTTCTTGTGACTTTGACATATGGGCCAATAGTTTGCCAGTTTTATTCCCCGATCTGTAATATTTATGTTTACAGTATCTAATTTCTTTTTTGACTTGGGATAAGAGGAATTCTTCTAATAAGTTTCTGGCTTGTTTATAAGCTTGTAGTAGTTTATCATTCGTACCTAATGAATTTATGTTTCTACCATTGCTTTCTGGAGAAGATTATATGTTTTCCTTGCCTCTTTATTCTGTTTTGCTGTGTAATTAATTATATGCCCCTCACAACCACCTTAGAGGCTTCCCAAAATGCCTGTGTGTTATCCCAGTGAGCGATATTGTTAGCTGTGTATTCCTCTCAATGTTGGCATAGGAATAGGTTTAGTTCTTCTAATTTATAGGAAACCTGGGAACCTCCAAAGGCAGCTGCAACTTTGCAGAGAAGAAAGTTTGATATTTACAGAAATTGAAGCGTGGTCTGAAATGGTCATTTCATGAATTTCTGCTTGCTAAACTAGTAACGTCAAGCTGTTATCTGCAAGGATATAGTCAATATGTGAAAAATAGTGATAACCGCTGAGTGAAATGCGTACACTTTCAAAAGAGCCACCATGAACCTGTGAGTTGCTGATTTGCTTTAATTGTGTGTATGTGTTTCCACACCGAAAGATTTAACTTTTGTGCTGGTGATGCTTTATCTATTGTCGGATCAACAACTTTTTTTAAATCTCCTGCAATCACTAAATTATAATTAGTGCATTGAAATATAATTTGATTGAAGTGCATGAAAAAAGCTTGTGAATCCCCATTAGGGCATATACATTAATCCACGTGTATTTAGTGTTATACATTTCCATTTATAATATTATGTAGCAATCTTCAGGGTCTACTACCTGTGTTAAAATGTTATAAGGTGTTTGTTAAAAATTATTGCAAATTTTATTGATTTAGTTTGAAATCCAGCTGAAATACACATTTGAAGCCAGGAAGCTCTCAGTGTAGATTTATTTCCTTTGATCCAGTGTGTCTCCTGGAGGAAGATTATGTCTTAAATGTTTATAGTGATTTCATTACAGTGGTTCCTTTCTCCAATCATTCCAGATGCAATATATTGTATGGAGGGGAGGCAATCAAGTTGCCGGCTGCTGGGATCCTGGCGGTCAGCAGACTGATGTCGGAATCCTGACACCCAGTGAAACACAGCTTCCCGGAATCCCCACTCGGGTGGTGGGCCACACCACCATCTGAGGGGGAATATAACCCTGTGGCAACTGAATAGTCGCCACCGGGCCTGGAGTGCGGTGAGCACAGCAAGCCTGCAAAGGGAACATGCTGTGCTTGCCGCCGGTATTCTGACTGTCGGGATCCCAAAAGCTGGGATATCATACTGAATCTTTCTGGTGTACATTCCTTTGCTTTCCACAAGGGGATTTCCTGCAGTAAACAAGACTGGTACGTTTATATTAGTGCCTCATAAGGTTAACATTTTTCAGTTATATAATATTTTCTATTTCTGGAACAGGATATTTTCTATGTATATCCTAGTGGTCTGTTGTCAAATGAGACTGGATCATTGTCTTTTAGGCAACTGTGCAGTTTTCCTTAAATATTGAAATATCACAGTTGTATGTGAGGTTTCCTCTGTGGTTGATGATTCAATCAACTCTAACCCATAACTTCAATTACTAAGGGTTATCTTTGATTCCAAACATAAAATTGTGCTACTTTAAAACCCTCATAAATATCCCTCTAATTAAAAATTTATTTTATCTTGCTCACAACAGACTTTCCTCTGTCTTCAACTTTCGTGCATCCTGCATATTGCTTCTAAGTCCTTCCTTCCTTCCTTCCTTCCTTCCTTCCTTCCTTCCTTCCTTCCTTCCTTCCTTCCTTCCTTCCCTTCCTTTTCTTCCTTCCTTCCTTCCTTCCTTCCAATTACAGTTTAATGCCAAAAAATGCAAAATCATGCACTTGGGTCTCAAAAATCCTAAAGCTAAATATAGTATTAATGGCACTATACTGGAAACTACTGAGGAGGAAAGGGATCTAGTAGTCACTATTTCAGATGACTTAAAGGCAGGTAAGCAATGTAACAAGGCAATGAGGAAGGCTAGTCAGATGCTTGGCTGCATTGGGAGAGGAATCAGCAGCAGAAAGAAAGAAGTAATAATGCCACTGTATAGGTCATTGGTACAGCCTCATCTAGAATACTGTATTCAGTTCTGGAGGCCATATCTTCAAAAGGATATTAATACATTAGAAACTGCACAAAGGAGGGCAACTAAAATGGTGCATGGCCTACATCACAAAACATACCCAGAAAGACTAAGAAATCTCAATATGTATAGTTTGGAGCAGAGAAGGGAAAGGGGGGACATGATAGAAACTTTCAAATATTTCAAGGGTTTTAACAAAGTCCAGTAGGGAAACATTCTCCAAATGAAGAGAAGCAATAGGACACGAGGACACGCACTGAGGCTGGAGGGGGGGAGGTTCAGGGGAAATTTGCGGAAAAATTATTTCACAGAAAGGGTAGTGGACAAGTGGAATAGCCTCCCATCAGAGGTGGTAGAGGCTAAGACAGTAGAGCAATTTAAACATGCATGGGATAGACATAAGGATATCCTTACAAAGAAATAAGGATCAAATAAGGTTAGAGATAAAAATAATGTAAAAAAAAAAAAAAAGGGGCAGACTAGATGGGCCAAGTGGTTCTTATCTGCCGACAAATTCTATGTTTCTATGTTTCTATGTTTCCATTCCTCCCTTCATTTCCTCCCTTCCCTCTCTTCCTTCCCTCCATTACCTCCCTTACTTCCCTCTCTTCCTTCCTTTCTTCCTTTCTTCCTCCCTCCCTTCCTCCGTATAACATTCCCTCTAACACAATATGTTTCCGCCACTCTTTGTGACAACTGTGTCACATTTGGAAAAAGAAAACACCAAAAACACCAATATTTGTTGAAACTGTAAAAAAAAAATGTTATGTTATGTGGTACCCATTTTGTAAATCAGGTGCTTGGTTTTTGTTAGCACAGATAGCTTGTCTATACTTCAATCACAGTATTTTGCAGTTTTTAGCAAGACCTATTGAAGGCAAAATTACTGATTTGATCATAAGTTTTTCAAAATGAAAAACAGTTTATAACATAATCACAACAATAAATAGAATTATATTAGTTTTCTTTAACAATAACCATATCAGAACATGCAGGTGACAAAAAATGTGTTTATATGAGAAAAGATCTTAAAACTTAAAAAAAAATGCAAAATCTGAATATTAATTGACCTGTATTACACCTATTAGTTTAAGCGATTTCTTGAATATTTATATTGGTCACATGATTATTTTGATATGTGTATATATTTTGATAATACATATAGATATCACTTATAAATTTGTGTAAGGTTAGGTACAGTATGCGATCTTTCACGATCTCCAAATTCTTTAATATATATTTATTCCATTCGCAAACATTTTTGTTCAGATAACATATAAATTATAAAGTTATCCCATTTAACATTAGGAAGAAGGAAGCATAATTAATTAGATCATGTAAAAATATGAATAAATTACAGTCATTGCATTTTTAACAATTCTGATATAATCCCTTGAATAGGAACTAATTACATTGAGTCCATATTATTAAAAGTAAACCTCTGTTATTGTCATTTTTAATGGTTGAATACATTAAACTTGTTCCATGTCCATATGAGAAGCAGATTCTGTATTGAGTTTTCTGCCTCTATATAAAACTTAAAAATGACCATCACCTCATGTGTACTGCATTCAGTTATAATACTTTGTTAACAATATTGTGACTCTCCTTTGTAGAAATTAGCATAATAAGATTATACCATTATATAAACTCAGATTGACAACATATCAAATTAAATCATAAATAATTTTACTTTATTTGTATTGTTGTATGTTCATATTAAATTACTGATTTTCTTTTTACTGTGAGACATCTCAAATAAAACAGCTGAAGGTAAATTAATTAAAACTCTTGATTGGAGGTTCTCCTATAAAACATTTAAAGTTTGTAAATTGGCTTCCTTGAAATACGTGAAGCAATCAAGAACTCTATTGCCATTTTCATCAGCTAAAGACCTTATTTTCACTTGAAAAACAGGTTTATATGACTAAACAACAGGAATCCCATTCTTTTACCATCTTATCTTTCTGGAACTCCAATAGTGATAAAGCATTGAGAGATTTCAAATAGAGTGCTACAAATATTGACGCAATAAGGACAGCAGATGACATTCTTCATCACACTGTTAAATTGCTTACATCCTATAAGTGACATACTGTACTTTATGAGATTCACACTCCACCAAATCTTTTACAGTCCATCCGTAACATATGAGATTCTTGCTCTAGCTATTCTCTGGCACAAGAATGGGGAAATCATTTATACGAAAGACTTGTTTCCATGCAAATATGTTCTTCTATAATGAATGCCTAAATACATCAAAGTACATCTGGAAAGTACTTTCATACTTTAATATTTGATTATGCAGCTTAATTGATGATTTATAGAAAATATATGCCTCTTTAAATAATGGTATGAAATTCAAGTATATTTTATAAAAACACAATAAGCCTATAGGGTAATCCCTAGATCCAGAGATAAAAATATCCATTGTATTCCTCTAATGTAGATACGCAATTTCATGTTATTAGTACTGAACATTAAATTGCAACTTATGAAGAATTTTATTAAGGCTATCGATTAGTAAAGACCAACTTTCAACTATCTCAACTATCTAAAGGACAAATATTATAGACTTTGTAAGGCCAAAATAAACAGTTTTTTATTGGCCTACAGATAACAGATACAGATAAGAGCTTCTCAACGATGAATACCGACCAGAACAGGCAATGTGATGAAAAAATTGTTTGGTATGCATCAAGTACAGTATGTTGCCACAAAGAACTTGTGACTAACATGCTGCACTCTTATCAGTAGTTAGGCTGCAAAATGATTTTAGAAAATATACTTTCTTCACTCTCATATGGACTTTTTCCTGGTCAACTGTAGAGCAATATGTGATGAGTATGGCAAGAGATTCCATCAGAATATCTCAGCAATGGACAAAAAATATAAAGGTAAATGAAATTAATCAGTGCTATTAGACCAATGTGAGTTTCCCAAACTTGGTCCACAAGACACCCTAACAGTCCAGGTTTGAAGGCTATGTAGTATCCATACTTATGCACAAGTGACTTACAGTAAATAGTACTGTAGAAAATGAGTGAGTGTATTGTGAAAAAGACAAGCGCTGCTGGGTGTGTTATGTGTGCTGCAGCTAAACTATTGTAACTTTGATATACATTGTTAGAGAAAAACACTTACTAGTACATGTATAACAATTGTAAAGCAATTTTATTGACTAAGTAGGTATAGATTGTGCCTGCAAATATGATTGCAGGGTGGATGTAGGAACAAGTGGTTATAGCTTGTGAGTTTTTATACCATATGTTGTTTTTCTAGGATAGTTTAATTATGCCATATGTGCACAAGCATGAATATCCTTAAAACCTAGAGTGTTAAGGTGCCTTGAGAACTTTGTGAAACCCTGTTGCAGACTATTGCTGGACTGTCAAGTGAGACAATGTGATATTTCTTGAAAAATGTGAAACAGACAGTACAGTATTTGTCTTTCCTAAAAATTAAGCAATACTGTAATGCAGTAATAACTTTTTTCTACAATATAACTCTAATTTAATACAAATATTCTTAATAAACGTATGTTTGAATACTCTTAAATTGCCCCTTTTAATGGTTATTTACCTTAATTTATACTATATATTGTAAGTTGGTATTATTAGCAATTTATCAAATCAATTATTTTAATCAATTAATTAAACTCACTGAATGCATATCAATAAACTCAAATATAAATGAATAAAGGAAATAAAAAATGCTACTTTTTACTAGATGACCAGTGTAAGTCTTCATTAAGGGACTATAACATAGAAGTGCATTACCCTTATAAAATAATATGTATACAATTGATAAACATTTAGAATGTAGAACTGTTCATCTGCCCAAGTACAGTATCTGTGGATGTATACATTATATGTTTATCAGTTTTTTCACCATATCTAAGTAATCACTCACATACAGTATAAATTATATGTACCTTTTCCACTGACTGAGGGATACTTAAAACAATTGAGAATCTTTTAAACAGAAAAGAATGTGACACTGTGGTATGGTGCGCTAAAAATATCACTATGCAGACAGAATATGTGAATACCAGATTAGGAGGATTCCTCCAACCTCCACCACAACATGCAAAGAACAACAATAGGTATCACTTATCCGGCGCTGTGATCTGTGGATCAGCCAGGGTAATACTGGTCAGGCTCACTTCCGGAGTGATATTAGTTATATCCGGATAATATGCAGGCAAAGAAAAAGGGTTTGTATAGTGAAGTACAATAAAAACACCTTTTTAATTTACATATTAATACATATACAAAATCCTGATCCACATAAAACAAATAAACAGTGAATTCATCCAGCACAGGTATAGTGAGTGCAATTACCAGAATTTTGGTTCAAAACAGCATGAATATAGGTGAGTCCCGGGCACCCTCGGTGTTAAGAAATGCTGCAACCAGTTGTCCGGTATCGCCGTCACACATCCGTCCTGGGTGGCCTCTGCTGTCACCTCCGACGCGTTTCCACCCCGGTCTGGGTTCTTTTTCAAGGAGTATGTGAGTGGAGCTGCAAGGCATGTGCAATTTAAACTTCCCTTGTCCAATAAAATCCCTCCAGATGCAGCTGATGGCCATTACATTCATTTCTTGGTGTCTCCCCGATCAGCTGTGGGCTGCGGCGCGTCTCTATGGTAACCCGACGTCACTTCCGGTACCGCGCTAAAAACAACTACAAACTCTAAAAGATAGAAGTGCTTGTGATTTGTTTAAGAAATGCTTATACCTATAAAAGAAAACTGTTAGTTATAATGAATACAGCTCTTTTGGGTGGAGGTATTTTGTAGGTTTGTTTTAATTGCTGGGGGTTCCGTATTGGTAATCCAGGTTATTACTGGCAAGTGATTAGCTGTCCCTAGCTCTCCCTACCTTCTGTGAGCCGCCAAACGCGTCCCGGCTCTGGTTCCCTCCTGCAATGAGTTGCGGTGTCCGTTCGTTTTGAGATCGGCGCTTTTTGATGACGTCAGATCCCGCTTCCGCTTCTCCTGCCTCCGTCTCACTCCAACGCGTTTCGGGCTTCCCTTCCTTACAATGTGCCCAGGACCAAGCCTGTATGGAGACCTGGACTTACTAGGGAGGCATAATAGTCCGTTTCCATGGCGGCGTGGTGCGTCACTTCCGCCCCCGGGTTCTTTCCATGCAGTTTATAGTGTTCATTGTCCCGGAGACGGTGCCGCCCATTGTAGTCATGGCAACGCGATCCTAGGTAGTTCATAATAAAGAAAAACTTTACTATTCATTCTTTCCTATATGCTTCATCCTATTATAATAATTCTTAATCTTAGATGTTATGAGAACTAGCAGTTTATAAATCATAAATGTTTAAAGATGAACGTGGATAAGGTGCTTATAATAAAGTGATAGTGCATACATAATTTATAAATACTAAAAAAAACGTGTTGGATAAGGGGAAATATAAAGAACTGGGAATGGAGATTAGAATAACAAAGGTTATAAAGGGAAGGGTAAAATTATGAAGGGCCGTTTAAAAATATCTATAAAAACCATTTTATTTCGAATTCCGAGTTGAGGCCCCCTAGTTTTAATGTCCCCAACTCGAAAATCAATTGTATTTCTGTTTTTGCTAATTGAGTGGCCGTATTTTTGTGTCTGCGATGTCCTGGAATGTTTTAAACCAAAGAACCTCTTAATTTCAGATGTCTTGCTGTTGTGTTTAAATCTGAAATGCTCAGATAAGGCATGGGTTTGTAAGCCCTTCTTTATATTTCGTATATGTTCCCCTAATCTGATTTTGAGGGGTCTCGATGTACGGCCTATATAATATAGACCGCAGGTGCATTCAATCCCATAGACTACGTTCTTAACGTTGCACATTATGAATTCCTTTATTTTTTTTATTTTGCCATTAATGTGATCTTCCGTTAGTTTTTTATTGTCCACACTAACCTCTTTACACCCAATACAGGACCCACATCTGTAAAAACTTTTGGAGTGAATCATGCCTGGTTTGGTTTTCTCCGAAGGGAGCAAGCTCTTTACCACTTTTGAACCTATGGTAGGCGCTTTTTTGTAGATACATTTGGGCCTATTCGGCAGCAGCTCTCCTAAAATGGAGTCACGTTTTAAAATCTTCCAATGTTTGGATAGAATACTCTCGAACTGTTTGTATTGGCTATTGTAAGTAGTTACAAAAGCCCAATTGTAAATTGTACTATCATTTGATTATGGTTTCTTAGTTAATAGTTGTTTTCTATCTATTTCCTCTACTTGATTGGTGGCTTCTTCAATATGGTTTTCTTTGTATCCTGAGGCAGTAAATTTATCTTTCATTGTTTTTGCCTGTTGAAGATAATTTTCGTTTTTGGAGCAATTGCATTTTAATCTCCTCAATTGGCTTCCTGGAATTGATTTCAGCCAATTGGGATGATGGCAACTCATTGCTTGAAGGAATGTGCCTGAATCTGTAGGTTTAGTGAAACATTTAGTGTGTATTTGACCATCTTCCACATATAAAGTGATATCTAGGAAGTTCACTGTACTGTCAATATCTATAAATGTAAATTCAATATTGACATCATTAGCATTGAGATATGTGTAAAATTTCTCAAGTAATTCTTTACTGCCGTTCCATATGAAAAAAACGTCATCTATGTAACGTAGCCAGGACACCAGGTTCGCTGCAAATGGGTTGTTGTTCCATATTTTTTCGTTTTCCCAACAACCCGTAAAAATGTTGACGTAACTTGGAGCGAACCTGGTGCCCATGGCTGTTCCCACCTTTTGTAGATAAAAATCATCATCATATAAAAAATAGTTATTGGTTAGAATAAAATGGACTCCTTCACTAATGAATTCCTGGAGTTTGGTTTCTAGTTGACTTTTTTCCAAAAATGTTTTGACTGCTCTCTCCCCTTTTTTGTGGTCGATTATTGAATATAAGGAACTTACGTCAGCTGTCACCATTATAAAACCTTCTTCCCATGTAACCGTTTCTAAAACATTTAAAAAATCCATAGTATCTTTGAGATGAGATTAGTTTTCTAAAACCAGAGGTTGTAGGTAAAAATCGATGAATTCTGATAAGTTAGCAGTCACTGAATTAATACCAGAGATGATTGGTCTCCCTGGGGGGTTTATGGGATTTTTGTGGATTTTTGGGAGAATGTATAATACCGGTATTGTGGGTTCATTCTGAAGCAAAAATCTAAACTCTTTCTCCCCTAACACTTGGATCTTCTTATATTTTTCTAGTAGGTTTTCCAGATTTTTAATAATCCCATCCGTGGGGTCTGCACGAAGTTTGTGATATGTGCCTTGATCCTCAAGTTGTTTTAAAACCTCCTGGTTGTACCAAATTTTCGTCATGATTACGATCCCACCCCCCTTATCCGCTGGCTTGATTACTAATTCCGAATTTTCACTTAAGTTTTGTAAGGCCAGTCTTTCCTTTTTGGACAAATTGGACTTAATATTACCCTTCTCAAGGGCCTGTATCTCATCGATACAGAGGCTTAAAAAGGTTTCCAAAAAATTCCCCCTCATATGAGTGGGATTGAAAACTGATTTAGGTCTAAAGTGCGTGTTTTGCAATTCATCTTCATGAGTTTCTCCATTAATTTCTTTATGTAGGAAGAACTTCTTGATGCTTAGTTTCCTGATATATTTGTTGAGGTCCACGAAGGTGGTGAATTTATTTAATGGTAAGGAGGGTGCATATTTTAGGCCTTTTTCTAAGACTTTGATTTCTTCCTTAGCTAATATGTGGTTGCTAAGGTTGAAAATCTTTGTTTTCCCCTCATTAATATCAGGTGTATTTTTCACCATATTTGGGTTATTTGTCTTTTTATTCTTTCTATTTCCTTTCTATTTTTTGTTTCGTTTTATTTTTTTAGCGGGTTTCCCTCCTCTGCAGCCTCTTTTGGTTTTCACTTTATACGTTGGCGGTTTTTTCCTCTGTCCAAAAAAGAAGGTGTTGTTCGTATATCTGATAACAATTGATATCTATTCCCAGGACGGATGTGTGACGGCGATACTGGACAACTGGTTGCAGCATTTCTTAACACCGAGGGTGCCCGGGACTCACCTATATTCATGCTGTTTTGAACCAAAATTCTGGTAATTGCGCTCACTATACCTGTGCTGGATGAATTCACTGTTTATTTCTTTTATGTGGAGCAGGATTCTGTATATGTATTAATATGTAAATTAAAAAGGTGTTTTTATTGTACTTCACTATACAAACCCTTTTTCTTTGCCTGCATATTATCCGGATATAACTAATATCACTCCGGAAGTGAGCCTGACCAGTATTACCCTGGCTGATCCACAGATCACAGCGCCGGATAAGTGATACCTATTGTTGTTCTTTGCATGTTGTGGTGGAGGTTGGAGGAATCCTCCTAATCTGGTATTCACATATTCTGTCTGCATAGTGATATTTTTAGCGCACCATACCACAGTGTCATATTCTTTTCTGTATACAAGTACCCTTTTTTCCTTCTGTGAGACAGGTTAGGTGCTGCTTTAATATGTTTAAATGCCGGGAAAATAGAAAATCTACATTTGAATATGTATTCAGAGAGGACGGAGACTCCATTGTACTGATAGATGAAGATCTAGACAGTATCATGAAAAAGATCCAACAGACACTATTGAAGGAGAGTCGCATATGGTGGGAGACAGTAACATTAGAAAGATACCTCTCCCACCATATAATACCTAAAGGATTTAGAATGCAGAAGGTAGCGTCATTCTCATCTGCTAGTGAGGATTTTAAAACTAAATGGGAGGAGATTTTAGAAATTTGTTCCTTCTCACTTATTAAACTGATTGTAGAAGACAGTAAAAAAGAACTGGCAAAATTGGAAACAGAGATTACCAAACTTAGAGAAACAATTGCCCCACTACGCGACACATCAGAATTTAAAGAACTCGAAAAAAGAGTCAAAAGTAGTATCAAAAAGAATGAGAAAATTATCATAGAGAGAAAGGACCGCAAATTTAATAGGGACAAAAAACATGCCGACTCTGGAGGAGGACCCAAATTTAGGAAGTGAGGATGAAGAGACTACGACAGATAGAGAGGACAGCCCCCCTAAGATAGTTACTCCACCACGATGGAGAAATAACGGAAAGGGTCAAAAATCATTGGATTGGGACATAAAAAAAAACCCTAGAGATTTCTATGAGAGGTTAAACAATCCAGACAGAAGACAGAGATGGAAGGGGGAGATACAAGAAGAAAGGACTACATACAATGATTATTACGATTGGACACAACACCAATCCAGGGGGGATAGGAATGGAAAAGGTGTCCAATATTCCACCAGGAATAACACCTATCGTTATAGAGACCATCAGACACAATTCCATAGAACTGGGAATGGGACTCAAACCCAAAGAAATAGAGAACCAACAAGAAAAAAGAGAGATGAGAGTCCAATTACTCATAAAGTCAATAGATTTCAATTGTTATCAGATATACGAACAACACCTTCTTTTTTGGACAGAGGAAAAAACCGCCAACGTATAAAGTGAAAACCAAAAGAGGCTGCAGAGGAGGGAAACCTGCTAAAAAAATAAAATGAAACAAAAAATGGAAAGGAAATAGAATAAAAAGACAAATAACCCAAATATGGTGAAAAATACACCTGATATTAATGAGGGGAAAACAAAGATTTTCAACCTTAGCAACCACATATTAGCTAAGGAAGAAATCATAGTCTTAGAAAAAGGCCTAAAATATGCACCCTCCTTACCATTAAATAAATTCACCACCTTCGTGGACCTCAACAAATATATCAGGAAACTAAGCATCGAGAAGTTCTTCCAACATAAAGAAATTAATGGAGAAACTCATGAAGATGAATTGCAAAACACACACTTTAGACCTAAATCAGTTTTCAATCCCACTCATATGAGGGGGAATTTTTTGGAAACCTTTTTAAGCCTCTGTATCGATGAGATACAGGCCCTTGAGAAGGGTAATATTAAGTCCAATTTGTCCAAAAAGGAAAGACTGGCCTTAAAAAACTTAAGTAAAAATTCGGAATTAGTAATCAAGCCAGCGGATAAGGGGGGTGGGATCGTAATCATGACGAAAACTTGGTACAACCAGTAGGTTTTAAAACAACTTGAGGATCGAGGCACATATCACAAACTTCATGCAGACCCCACGGATGGGATTATTAAAAATCTGGAAAACCTACTAGAAAAATATAAGAAGATCCAAATGTTAGGGGAGAAAGAGTTTAGATTTTTGCTTCAGAATGAACCCACAATACCGGTATTATACATTCTCCCAAAAATCCACAAAAATCCCATAAACCCCCCAGGGAGACCAATCATCTCTGGTATTAATTCAGTGACTGCTAACGTATCAGAATTCATCGATTTTTACCTACAACCTCTGGTTTTAGAAAACAAATCTCATCTCAAAGATACTATGGAATTTTTAAATGTTTTAGAAACGGCTACATGGGAAGAAGGTTTTATAATGGTGACAGCTGACGTAAGTTCCTTATATTCAATAATTGACCACGAAAAAGGAGAGAGAGCAGTCAAAACATTTTTGGAAAAAAGTCAACTAGAAACCAAACTCCAGGAATTCATTAGTGAAGGAGTCCATTTTATTCTAACCAATAACTATTTTTTATATGATGATTATTTTTATCTACAAAAGGTGGGAACAGCCATGGGCACCAGGTTCGCTCCAAGTTACGCCAACATTTTTACGGGTTGTTGGGAAAACGAAAAAATATGGAACAACAACCCATTTGGAGCGAACCTGGTGTCCTGGCTACGTTACATAGATTACGTTTTTTTCATATGGAACGGCAGTAAAGAATTACTTGAGAAATTTTACACATATCTCAATGCTAATGATGTCAATATTGACTTTACATTTATAGATAGTGACAGTACAGTGAACTTCCTAGATATCACTTTATATGTGGAAGATGGTCAAATACACACTAAATGTTTCACTAAACCTACAGATTCAGACACATTCCTTCAAGCAATGAGTTGCCATCATCCCAATTGGCTGAAATCAATTCCAGGAAGCCAATTGAGGAGATTAAAACGCAATTGCTCCAAAAACGAAAATTATCTTCAACAGGCAAAGACAATGAAAGATAAATTTACTGCCTCAGGATACAAAGAAAACCATATTGAAGAAGCCACCAATCAAGTAGAGGAAATAGATAGAAAACAACTATTAACTAAGAAACCAAAATCAAATGATAGTACAATTTACAATTGGGCTTTTGTAACTACTTACAGTAGCCAATACAAACAGTTGGAGAGTATTCTATCCAAACATTGGAAGATTTTAAAACGTGACTCCATTTTAGGAGAGCTGCTGCCGAATAGGCCCAAATGTATCTACAAAAAAGCGCCTACCATAGGTTCAAAAGCGGTAAAGAGCTTGCTCCCTTCTGAGAAAACCAAACCAGGCATGATTCACTCCAAAGGTTTTTACAGATGTGGGTCCTGTATTGGGTGTAAAGAGGTTAGTGTGGACAATAAAAAACGAACGGAAGATCACATTAATGGCAAAATAGAAAAAATAAAGGAATTCATAATGTGCAACGTTAAGAACGTAGTCTATGGGATTGAATGCACCTGCGGTCTATATTATATAGGCCGTACATCGAGACCCCTCAAAATCAGATTAGGGGAACATATACGAAATATAAAGAAGGGCTTACAAACCCATGCCTTATCTGAGCATTTCAGATTTAAACACAACAGCAAGACATCTGAAATTAAGAGGTTCTTTGGTTTAAAACATTCCAGGACATCGCAGACACAAAAATACGGCCACTCAATTAGCAAAAACAGAAATACAATTGATTTTCGAGTTGGGGACATTAAAACTAGGGGGCCTCAACTCGGAATTCGAAATAAAATGGTTTTTATAGATATTTTTAAACGGCCCTTCATAATTTTACCCTTCCCTTTATAACCTTTGTTATTCTAATCTCCATTCCCAGTTCTTTATATTTCCCCCTATCCAACACGTTTTTTTTATTATTTATAAATTATGTATGCACTGTCACTTTATTATAAGCACCTTATCCACGTTCATCTTTAAACATTTATGATTTTTAAACTGCTAGTTCTCATAACATCTAAGATTGGGAATTATTATAATAGGATGAAGCATATAGGAAAGAATGAATAGTAAAGTTTTTCTTTATTATGAACTACCTAGGATCGCATTGCCATGACTACAATGGGCGGCACCGTCTCCGGGACAATGAACACTATAAACTGCATGGAAAGAACCCGGGGGCGGAAGTGACACAACACGCCGCCATGGAAAAGGACTATAGAAGCCCTTAGGACTCTGGGAACTGTAGTTGTTTTTAGCCCGTTACCGGAAGTGACGTCGGGTTACCATAGAGACGCGCTGCAGCCCACAGCTGATCGGGGAGACACCAAGAAATGAATGTAATGGCCATCAGCTGCGTCTGGAGGGATTTTATTGGACAAGGGAAGTTTAAATTGCACATGTCTTGCAGCTCCACTCACATACTCTTTGAAAAAGACCACAGACCGGGGTGGAAACGCGTCAGAGGTGACAGCAGAGGCCACCCAGGACGGATGTGTGACGGCGATACTGGACAACTGGTTGCAGCATTCTTAACACCGAGGGTGCCCGGGACTTACCTATATTCATGCTGTTTTGAACCAAAATTCTGGTAATTGCACTCACTATACCTGTGCTGGATGAATTCGCTGCTTATTTGTTTTATGTGGAGTAGGATTTTGTATATGTATTAATATATAAATTAAAAAGGTGTTTTTATTGTACTTCACTATACAAACCCTTTTTCTTTGCCTGCATATTGTCCGGATATAACTAATCTCACTCCGGAAGTGAGCCTGACCAGTATTACCCTGGTGGATCCACAGATCACAGTACCAGATAAGTGATACCTATTGTTGTTCTTTGTAAATTGAGAATCTTTGTATTGTGTCTGATAACCTTTACTGATAATTATAACATTGCACTGTCTTCAACAACAAGGCTCCATTCACATTCTGTTCAAAGTTGGCTTGTTCCTCTGTTGAGGTGTGCATTATTTTATTGTTTTCAGATCAACTGCTAATTTGTATGAGGCAGTAAGAATGGCCGTGCCATGTGAGAGCATATACACAATCCACATAAACAGGGACTCTGAGCCCTGTGCTGCTGAGCACCAACTGTAACCACTGCACCACCATGCTGCTAACTAGATATTGAGTTAAATATGCTGTATAAAGAGACTGACTATAAAGGTATAAAGAAACAACAGTGTGCACAACTGTTACAGTATACAAAGGTTATGAATACATAAAGAGTAGGTGTATTAATCAGATCATGATACAGTTACCTTTAGCCCATCTATTGTATTTCAGCATAGAAGTACATGGTTAAACCAACATGAAGAAAGAAAGAAAGAAAGAAAGAAAGAAAGAAAGAAAGAAAGAAAGAAAGAAAGAAAGAAAGAAAGAAAGAAAGAAAGAAAGAAAGAAAGAATACAAAGAAAGTGAGTGAAAGAGAGAGCGGTGAGAGGAGAGAGAGAGAGAGAGAGAGAGAGAAGTTAAAATTCTAAGCTTGATTTTAAATTTAAATTATTTTGGTATTATATCTGATTTACTGAATGGTTGCATTGTTTTAGACCACTATTTTTTAATATAGAGCTTATTGAATGATTACTAACCAGAAATACAAAGACATATAGCAGACTATGAAATAATTAGGCATATAACACAGTCTGAGAATCTTAAGATACAGAGTACAACATAGTGACCCATTTTATAGGCAGTAGGGGATAAGGACAAAGAAGAGACTCAAAAAGTGAATGGTGTGGCCAATCATGGAGGAAAAAAGAAGAGGAAAAACAAAAAGAAATAGAAGAAAAGACAGAGATAGAAGAGACGACCAAAGGGAGAGAAGACCCGATGGGTGGAATGCAATCTAAAGGAATAGGACTCTTATCTAAACTCAAATGGAGAGGGAATATATCAAAAGGTTTTTGACAAGACCCCAGGTCTTGTCAAAGGATCTGAAGGAATTTTTAAGAATACAGGTCATGTATTCCATACGTTGCGTATACCAAATTCAAGATATACTGTAATTGAAGATAATGAAGGAGGAGTCCGCTGTTTCCAATTAGCAGCTATCTTTTTTAATAAGTTGCCTATTCTTTGTGAATGAATTTCATTTTTCAGTCTGAGTTGTTTTCCTCAAAAATCTAATTTCTACAATTTTAATTTTCACAACAATAGAGATTAAAAATCTTTAACAGAATATTTTTCTCATTCCCAAATTAGAATATTTCCAATTTCTTAAAGAATTGTATATTAATGCTCAATATTAAATTACCGCTATCAGATTTGTTAAATTTGTTATACCAGGAATAGCCCTATCATTATTTTATATCCAAACTTTACCACCAACCCACCAAAAGTAGAATTGTCACCAATATTTTTTTAAATAGGAAAGTTATAAGAACAGTGTTGAATGTCCAATGCAAAACCAGAACTCAAATGTTGTATCACTGGAACTCTGGACCTATACATAACAGCCTTTCCATATGATATTTAATTTGTTCTGTTGGATTTCAATCTCAAATAATCTCACCATACTGTATATAATGTAGGAAAAAGTTTAATATTTGTCAGTTTTAGAAAGCATTTCCTGTTGTCTGCCATCTTCCCTGGGAAGACTAGTTGGATTATTTGACACTAAGGGGGTGATGTTTCACACTTTGGAGAGAAATAACGTGAAGAGAGATAAAGTACCAACCAATCAACTTCTAACTGCCATTTAGCAGGCTGTTTGAAAAATGACAGAAGCTGTTGTTTTTTTTAAATGTCTTTCCACTTTAAGTCTCTCCAAGGGATGAGGTTAAGATACCAGCTGTTGGGTTCTCAGCAGTCAGAATATCGATGCTAGAATCCTGACACCCGTCATAATGCTGATGCCAGAATCCCAACAGGGTCAGGAGGCCGATGGCGGAACCCTGACAGCTGGCATCCCGGTCATAAGTATAGTGGGCAGGGAGGGGCGTGGCTTGGCCAGCTAACTGGAAGGCAGCACTTTCACTGAGCTCCGGACGGACTCTTTATACAACTGCCATTGGCCCCGTTTTACATGATCCGTCTCCACTTTATAGGGTCCCCCTGCCTGTGTTCTCTGCCCAGTGGGGTGGGAAAGTGCTGCGGAGCCGGGAGATGGGGATCCCCTGTCTCTGCAGGTTGTGGCCTTCCCGCCTCCCTGTAGCCGGGGACTAAATTTCTTCAGCTTCAGCTGTGAACCGGGATGCGCCGGCGGACAGACCCGCACCTGTCATACCTGTCTGCTGCATGGCCTACAGCACACCTGTTGCACTTGCCCACTGTGAGCCGCCCCTCTGGAGTGCCTGTCTCTCCCCTCGCTGAGGACCGCTGGACGCTGCTGGCCGGAGCTGGTCCGTGGGTGGCGGCCATCTTGAAGTCTGCTCTCACTTTTCTTAATGTTTATGCTCCTAACAAGGCTCAGCCGGCTTTCTTAGATAGGGTTCTTAATCTGGCCCTACCTTATATTGATGAGATTTTGCTTTTTGGTGGTGATTTAAATTGGTCTTTGGACCCTCATTTTGATTCCTCTAACCCCTCCCCCCGATTCTCAGATAAACTTCATAGCAGGGTTTGGAAAAGTCTCCACAATTTCCAACTCATCAACGTCTGGCGAGTCCAACACCCCTCAACATGCAATTACACCTTCTATTCTCATCCACACAACACCTACACTAGGATCGATTACTTGTTTATCTCCCATAGATTTTACATTTAGCTGAGGCATCAGTCGTTGGCAAGATATCCTGGACAGACCATGCTCCTGTATCTCTAAAGATTCGGTTGTCTCCTTTACATCCGAATTATCTCACTTGAAGACTGAACGACTTGGTCCTCCAGGATCCTTATTGTCAACAACAGATCAAGGAGGCGATAACTGACCACATCTCTATCAATGACACTGCTGGTGTCTCTAAAGTGCTAGTTTGGGAGACCCACAAATGCGTAATAAGGGGTAAACTCATACAGCTGGGCGCCCGCATGAAAAAGGAACTTGCGGCGGCGCGGGATGCCTTAATTCAAAAAATTCAGTCGTTGGAGCTTCTTTATAACTCCGTTCAGTCAGATGACATCCTTCAATCTCTTGTACAGGCTTGGCGGGACTTAAACTCGCTTATGTCAAACAAAATTAAACTTGACGCAAGTAAATGTCGTAGTCGTTACTTTCTATGGGGAAATAAACCCGGGAAACTGCTGGCGCGGGCTTTGCAGGCTCAGCGGGCAGCATCTTTTATACCTAAGATTATAAAACAGAATGGGACTACCCGGAACACCATGACAGAGATAGCGGCATCCTTTTAGCTTTTTTACACTTACAGTAGGTCCAAATTTACCCGGAAGGTCTCCATCTCCGAGTTTTTAAGGGAGATCGATTTTTTGACACTCACGTCGGAGGAGATCGAGGTACTATAGCACCCTTTTACCCTTTTAGAGCTTGAAGAAGCCATTAAATCTACCCCTAATGGTAGAAGCCCGGGTCCCAATGGCTTTTCATTAGCCTACTATAAGATGTTTGCAAATGTTTTGTCACCATTGTTGCTCAGAGCCTTTAATCAAGTTTCAGACCAGAACCCCTTTTCTCCGCAGTCTTTGCTTGCACACATTTCGGTCATTCCAAAGGAGGGAAAGGACCCGGCCCTGTGCTCCAGTTATAGACCCATTTCACTGTTGAACATTGACTAGAAACTTTTTGCTAAATTAATGGCGAATTGCTTGAAGTCTTTTCTCCCAAATTTAATTCACACAGACCAGGTAGGGTTTGTCCCAGGTCGAGAGGCCAGGGATAATACTACTAAAGTTCTGGACTTAATACATTTTGCCTTAACTTACAAATCCCCCTCTATCCTACTCTCAACAGATGCGGAAAGGCATTTGATTGGGTGGACTGGGATTTTTTATTGGGAGTACTGGAGCATTTGGGCTGAAGACAGGTGGGCTTCCAAAGAATTCAGGCTTTGTACTCTAGGCCCTCAGCTCGTGTATGCATCAATGGCGAGCTGTCTGACCCGTTCCAGATTCGGAACAGCACTCGGTAGGGCTGCCCCTTGTCACCCCTTACTTTTGTGCTGTGTATGGAGGCCCTGGTGAGAGCTATTAGTCAGAATGTTCACATCACCGGGCTGCAAGTGGGAGACAGGGAACAAAAGCTCGCCCTGTTCGCAGATGATCTTCTCGCAGTAGTCTCTGATCCCCTAACCTCTGTACCTAACCTCCTTAAGGAATTTACACGATTCGGAACCCTCTCAAATTTCAAAGTCAATCTTACTAAGTCCACAGCTTTGAACCTCACTCTAGACCAGACAAGTTTGCAGGTTCACCAAACTTTTTCACCCTTTACATGGCACTCCTCACTACTTAAATACTGAGTGCCTCTACATAAAGATCTCTCCCAGGTATTTCATTCTAATTTTCCCCCACTTTTAACCAAACTCCACTCATATCTCACCAACTGGGGTCATAAGAAAATCTCATGGATAGGAAGAGTTGGTGTTATCAAAATGAATATTTTACCATGAATTTTGTACCTTCTACAAACTCTACCCATTGCATTCCCCCGGTCCTGGTTTATTGCACTACAAAGTAAGATCAGAGACTATATATGGGTGGGAAGTAAACCTCGGTTTAAGCATGAGATACTTTTCAGGCGAAAGCACCAGGGGGGGCTCCAATTGCCTCACTTCTTTTCCTATTATCAAGCTGTGCTCCTTACTAGAGTAATGGAGTGGAGTCGTGAGTCAAATAGAAAACACTCTGCCTGGACTCCCACTGGCTCTCTAAAATCTCACAGGTGCAACACCCGCTTGCTGGCCCTAACTTTACTTGTTGGCACCTCCTACATGCACTCCCCTTTGTCTCAGCGCCCCCTTCCCCGCTCACGCCATTGTTTGGTAATCCGGAATTTCCTCCGGGCTGCAAATCCTCGTCATTCCAGTCCTGGCGAGATAGGGGTATTTGTAGAGCTGATCAGTTGATGGACATATCCGGTATATTAAGCTTCCCTGAGTTACAAACTAAATGGGAATTATCGAGTAAGGAAACTTGGAGGTATCTTCAAATTAAACACTTTCTAATGACTTATTACTCTCCAGTGAAGGGTAGAAGGGCAGTGACCTTGTTTAAACAACTGTGTCTTTCCCATACTTATCCTCGTCACACCCTCTCTACATTTTATAAATGGATAATTGATTATAAATTTTCTTCCCAACCTAAATTTGTAAGGGAATGGGAGCTGGACCTGATGGGACTGGTGGGGGAGGACGACTGGGAAGGCATTTATAGTAATGTTTTTTCATCCTCTGCTAATGTTCTGGTACTAGAAACACATTACAAAGTACTTACACGTTGGTATCGTCCAAATTTACTAGCTAGAATTTACCCAGGAGTTCCCAACACATGTTGGAGATGTAAGACGGCGGTCGGCACCCCATTATATATATGGTGGGAGTGCTCCCTCCTTCAGCCTTATTGGCGTAAAGTAGTAGAAGCGGCTAATATTATACTGGGTGAGGACCTGCCTTTTTACCCCAGCTTTTGGCTCCTAAATCACACACGCAGACCAGGATCCCAGTTTAAAAAAATCCCTACTTCAACATATCTTAAGTGCCTCTAAGGCCGTTATCCCGGTACATTGGAAGTCGGATGTGATCTCTACCCTAAAGGAGCGGAGCACCCGTTTAGATCACTATATGGCTATGGAGGACCTTATTTCGTCTTTAGAAATGAGAAACAAATCGTTTACCATTATTTGGTATCCTTGGCTGTTATATAAAGAGTCTGACCACTATAAGTCATCCCACTAGAGTTACCACTCCTCCTCTACCTTACAAGATGCCCCCTGTTTGCTTTTGTTTCTCTTCTACAGCTTTATACAAGCCCCGGGTGTTGGGGGGAGAGAACCTTTTTCTTTTCCTTTTTCTTCCTATTTTCTATCTATTGTCTATGTATCTTCCTTATCTCTGTTTCTCTTTTCTACGTTACCTTTTTTTCTTTCCTGTCTTCTTTTCTCTCTCTATGCTTTCCTTCTCATCTTCCTTTTCTGATGTCATATATAGAATTTAATTCTTATTATTTACTTTTATTGGTCTGAATGTTTGCAATGTTTTCCAAGATGTTATAGATCATTTGTAGAGACCTGACTTTATACTTGTCTTTGTTTCTTTTTACTATTTTATATGCCTTCCGGCCTTATTTTTCTTTTTTTCTTTTTCTTAACCTATTTATGGTATGCTTTATATGCTCTCTGTATGGATTTTTTTTCAATAAAAAACAATTAAATAAAAAAAAAGTATAGTGGGCAGGTTAGGGTTAGTACACAATAATGAAGCGCTGTCCAAATCAATGTATATTTAAAACATATAACATTTATTTAACAAATACATAACAAACATGAATCACACGGCCGGTGTTATTCTAATATCACTTAAAACATATATAATATATAATGTAGCCACTCCGGGGTTAATAAGCTAATTTAGTGCACTAGATGTTAGTAGCCATTAATCATGCCATAATGGAAAACTTGAAATCATCAGAAAAAGTTCAAAGCATGAGACTCATTCAGCTGATGGAGGTTTAATAAAGTTCAAAGCACCACAAGCGTGAGGACCGGCTAGGAGCATAAGGAGTGAGACATCACCCTGGTTAATCACCATCCAGGTCTGAAGACACGCAGAGTTGCTGCTTTATAAGCGTGGCCACGCTGGACTGTTAAGTATATAACCATTATTAAAAGCTGTTGCAGTGGATATATTGGAGCAAAGGGATTCCTGCACTAATACGCTTTATACTAATAAGTTCCATGCTTTGGACTTTATTAAACCTCCATCAGCTGAATGAGTCTCATGCTTTGAACTTTTTCTGATGATTTCAAGTTTTCCATTATGGCATGATTAATGGCTACTAACATCTAGTGCACTAAATAAGCTCATTAACCCCAGAGTGGCTACATTATATATTATATATGTTTTAAGTGATATTAGAATAATACCGGCCGTGTGATTCATGTTTGTCATGTATTTGTTAAATAAATGTTATATGTTTTAAATATACATTGATTTGGACAGCGCTTCATTATTGTGTACATATCTTTCGGGACTTTTTGTGAGGTTGGCAGTGACCTCTTGGTGAAGCAGCAGCCTTAAATCAGTGATATTCAATATTATAGTAATTATTGTCAGCGCCCAGATATTTGTTGTATTATTTTTCAGGTTAGGGTTAGGGCTAGGGCCGGGGAGAGGTTAGATTTAGGCGCCAGCCAGTGGGGTTAGGGTTAGGCTGCAGGAAGGGGGGTTAGGGTTAGGCACTAAAGGGGAGAGGATAGGTTTGGGCAGTAAAGGGGGAGGTTAAGGTTAGGCTGCAGGGGGTTAGGTTGAGGCAACACCAGGGGGAGGTTAAGATTTGGCACTAATGGGGTAGGTTAGGGTTAGGCTGCAGGAAGGGTAGGTTAGGGGGCAGTAGAGAGGGATAGCATAGTTGCCTTGCCCCATCGAGATTTTAAAGAATGGTATGCCGCCATTAGTATTGTGACAACCGGTATTCAGTCTGTCGGTCACACATGCCAAACCCCTCTCTAAGGTTTGATACATAATCCCTTAATTATGGTTCTGGATGTAAAGTAACTGATATTTTATGGCTTGAAGTATTTGTCAATAAAAATGAATTATAATGTGCTGTTTAAGGCATTGCATGGCTTATTGTAACAGCTGTGACATGCTGTAACAAAGCCTTTGTCTTTACATGATATCTCTTTCCTTACCAGCTCAATATATACTGTATATAATTTGTTTTAGGAATAATATTTATTGACACACATATGCAAAATTATGAGACTGGCTGAAACATAATTTAGGCAATTACAAACATCTCTTTTTTGTCATATACTCTAGTGGAATGCTTTCAAAATACTGTAAGTGTGTAATGTAAAAGGGTGTGGTATAAAAGATAGATAGTGTCTAGTTAGACAGTCAATAGATAGACACCATATGTTAGACAGACATTAGGTCGACAGGGTCAAAAGGTCAACAGGGTAAAAAGGTCGACATAAAAAGGTAGACAGTTTCTAAAGGTCGACATGGTCAAAAGGTCGACATTAAAATTGTCGTCATGAAAAAGGTAGACACCATGTTTTTTGCATTTTTGTTGTTTGTGTGAATAGTTTAGTCACCTGGGACCCCCAATTGTAAAAAGGCATACCCTCGCGGGGCTCGCTTCGCTCACCACGCTTCGGGCTTGAAGCCAACTCTATGCCGACATGGATAGAAAAGGTATGAAATAGTCCAAAAACATGTTAAATAAAAAATTTGTCTATTTTTTATGTCGACCATTTTCATGTCAACCTTTTGACCCTGTCGACCTAATGTCTGTCTAACATATGGTGTCTATCTATTGACTGTTTAACTAGACACTGTCTATCAACTGGATACCAATGTAAAAATGTTCCCTGTTATGAATGTAGGCATACAATAAATGCAGTCTGTATGCACTATATTTCTGCTTCTGTTTATAATCACCTGCTGACATGGATCATGTTGCAACAGAGATTAAATTGTTTAAATACTGTACTAGTGATGTATCTTGAAGGGACTAACACATATTAGAAAAATTACAAGAGTGCCTATTGGCAATAATAGGGTTAATATGACAGTAGAAGTGAATATCAGAGCTGGATTAAGACCCCATGGGGTCCTAGGTAATTACCAGTTTGGGGTCCCTCCTAGTTGGATCAATATATATATTCCAAAGATCTATGTATGTGAAAGCCTATCCTGCCCATTTGTACATCCATAGCTGCAGTCATCATCATTTTTATCTGGACTATCTCCTACCCCATTTATTTGCAAAAGATCGGTCTGAAACAGGTGTCTAATATACGTCAGTGTGCGCCTGATTCGGCACATGCACATTATGTTGAAATTGTGAGCACCATCTGTTTTTTTCACTTGCGTTCAATTCAGAATAAGGCCCAGGTTACTTTCCTAATCTCACACCATCAAGGTATCCACCATATTAGCAAAATTATATCCGAAAATGCATACAGTGGAACAAGAATTATTTTAACCTCTTATTCCTTAACCTTCTACACATTTTTGCATCTTTTATTGTTGCAATATTTTGCTTATGTTTTAAAAATCAAGTTAATGAAAATAATAAAAGTTAAACTGTATTTTGTTTCCTAAAGTGTCCCACTGAAAAACTGCACCTCATCATTACTGTTTTCACATCACCTTCCTTATATACCACCCTTCCTCATCATTACCCACCTCAATTTGCCCGTCATTATTACCCAGCTCACATCATCCTCTCATTATTACCCTTTTCACATCACAACCTCATCATTACAGACCTCACACCATAACCTCATTATTATCCTCCTCACATCACCCCCTCATCATTACACAACTTTCACCACCCCCTTATCATTACTCTCCTCACATCACCCCCTCATCATTACTCTCCTCACGCCACCACCTTGTCATTACACAGCTCATATGACCTCCCTCATCATCACCCACCTCACATCATCACCCTCAACATTAAATAGCTCACACAACCCCTCATCACTGCCCTCCTCACATCACCCCCTCATCATTACCTTCCTCTCATCACCCCCCCACCATTACCCTCCTCACACCATTCCCTCATAATTAATCTCCTCATATCATCTCCCTCATTATTACCCTTCTTACATCACCCCCTCTTCATCACCCACTTCACATCACCCCCTCTTCATCACCCACTTCACATAACCCCTTTGTCATCACCCACTTCGCATCACACCTCATCACTACCCTTCTGTCATCACTCCCTCACCATTGCCCTCCTCACACTACACCCTCATCATTGATTCTCCTCACATTACCCCCTCATCATTATTCTCCTCAATCAACCCCCTCATCATTACCCAGCTCACATTAAGCCCCTCATCATTACCCTTCTCACATAGCCCCAAACGTCATTTCACTCCTCACATCACAACCTCATCATTACCCTTTTCACACCACATCCCTGTCATTACTATCTGCACATCGCCCCCTCATCATTTTTCTCCTCACATCAAACCTCATTATTAACCTCCTCATATCACCTCACTCACCATAACCCTCACATCACCCCCTCACCAGTACCTTTTCACATCACCCTCCTCATCATTACCCTCCTCACATCAGCCCCTCATCATTACCCTCCTATCATCACCCCCTCATCAACACCCTCCTCACATTGCCCCCTTATTGTTACTCACCTCACATCAAACCTCATCATTACCCTCCTCACATCACCCTCTCATCATTTATCTCCTCACATCACCCCCTCATCATTACTCTCATCACATCATCCCTCTCAGCATTATCCCCCTCAAATTACCACCTTACCATTACCCTCCTCACATCACCCCCTCATCATTATTAACCTCACATCAACTCCCTCATCATTACACAGATCACACCACCCTCTCATCATTACCCTCCTCACATCACCGCTTAATCATTACACAGTGCATGCCACCCTCTCATCATTACCCTTATCACATCACCCCCTCATCATTACACAGCTCACTCCATCCTCACCACGCAGCTCACCTCTTTAAGCATCATCATTACCCATCTTTCAACACCCCCTTACCATTACTCTCCTCACACCACCTCTTTATCATTATCCTCCTCATCACCATAAAGGTTTTATCAAAACACTAACTAATAACGATTACAGGTCATTGTTGCTACATAAAGTGAATGATGTCCTTAGCACAAGGGGAAATACTTATCTTAATTGCATGTATGTAAATGCTAGAAGCCTTACTGGTAAAAAGGGTGAACTAGAAATACTTGCAGCAAGCAAACAGTATGATATTATAGGCATTACTGAAACTTGGTGGGAAAAATCTCATGATTGGACAGTCAATCTAGGGGGTTATACGCTGTTTAGGAGAGAAAGATTGAATAAACGGGGTGGAGGGGTATGTCTTTATGTAAAGCCATTTTTAAAACCTGATATACGGGAAGATATTCAGGGGGGTCTGTAGACACTGTAGAGATGTTATGGGTAGAAATTACAAACGGGGTAAAGGAATAAAAAGTTAGTATTGGGTTTATGCTATAGGCCGCCTGGTATTAATGTGTCTGATGAGGAATTGTTACTGAAGCAAATTGAAAGAGCAGCAGGAGTAGGAGACATAGTGATGGGAGATTTTAACTACCCAGAGATAAATTGGATAAACGATTCATGTGATACTGCTAGGGGTAACATGTTTTTAAACATACTAAATGATAAATACTTAGTTCAACTAATTGAGGAACCTACCAGGTACAATGCAATCTTAGACCTGGTATTAACAAAAAATGGGAAATTGGTATCAAATATTATAGTAGGGGAGCCCATAGGAAACAGTGACCACAATATGGTCACATTCAATATGTTTTCATAAACAGTCCTACACTGGCTCAACAAGGACTCTAAACTTTAGCAAAGCCAACTTTAAGATGATGAGGGAAGCTTTAAGCGATATTGAATGGGAAATGTAGTTTCAAGGAAAAAATACTACGGAGAAATGGGACGTATTAACATCACTGCTAGTTAAAAATACTCTCAAATTTATTCCCATGAACAGCAAAAAAAGGAATAAAAATTCCAAACTAGTGTGGCTTAACAAAAAGATAAAGGAACTTATGGGCAAGAAAAGGCGAGCATTCAAAAAATACAAATCTGACAGGAATGCAGAGTCATTTCAGCACTATAAGGACTGTAGCAAAATATGCAAAAAAGAAATAAGAGCGGCTAAAGTAGAAACTGAAAAACTAGTAGCAAAGGCAAGTAAAGCGAATCCCAAAAAATTATTTAAATACATCAACAGCAAGAGATTAAAGAAGGAGAGTATAGGCCCTTTAAAAGACAAGTTGGGAGTCTTAGTAAAAAATGATAAGGACATAGCGGACAAACTAAACAAGTTTTTTTCAACGGTATTTACAAGAGAGGACCAAATTCAGGGACTAACACACAATCTCATTAATGATAATGTCCCACTGATAAGTGCTTATTTAAGTGAGGAGGTAGTCTGTGACCGATTAAAACATTTAAAGATTAATAAGTCACCGGGTCCCGATGGAATTCACCCAAGGGTTCTAATGGAGCTTCACTCTGAACTTGCAAGACCGCTATTTTTGATCTTTAAAGATTCAGTTATATCAGGTACAGTTCCCAAAGACTGGCGTATAGCGGAAGTAGTGCCAATATTCAAAAAGGGAAGTAAAGCTGAACAGGGTAATTATAGACCAGTTAGTCTTACATATATAGTGGGTAAAGTATTGGAAGGTATTCTAAGGGATAGTATTCAGAAGTTCCTTGAAGTCAATAAGGTCATTAAAAGGAATCAACATGGATTTGTGAAGGACAGATCATGTCAAACCAACTTACTTGGCTTTTATGAAACAGTAAGTGCAAACCTTGATCAGGGTAAGGAGGTGGATGTAATCTTTTTAGACTTTGCCAAAGCTTTCGACACAGTACCACACATGCAAATTATCTATAAGCTTCAATAAATAGGGCTAGGGAGCACAGTATGCACTTGGGTCAAAAACTGGTTAGATAATAGGGAGCAGCGCGTTGTGGTTAATGGATCATTTTCAAATTGGACTGAAGTGCTAAGTGGTGTGCCACAAGGGTCTGTACTATGACCACTATTGTGCAACATTTTCATTAATGACCTAACAGTAGGTCTAGAGAGCATGGTGTCAATTTTTGCAGACGATACCAAATTGTGTAAGGTTAGAAATATGTAGGGGGATGCTAAGTCTCTTCAGAATGACTTAGTTAAACTAGAAGCATGGTCAACCAAATGGAGAATGCGCTTCAATAAAGACAAGTGTAATGTAATGCACTGTGGTAGCAAGAACAAAAATAACTCCTACATACTAAATGGGGATTATGTACTGGAAAAGGATTTATGTGTTCACATAGATAGCAAACTAAGCAGCAGTACCCAAATTAGGATTGCAGCAAAGAAGGCTAATAAGATATTAGCATGCATAAAATGGGGAATTGATGCAAGGGACAAGAGTGTTATACTCCCATTATATAAATCACTAGTGAGGCCACATTTTGAATACTATGTACGACTTTGGGACCATACTACAAAAAGGATATCCTGGAGCTAGAAAAGGTTCAGAGGCAGGTGACCAAACTAATTAAGGGCATGGAGAAGCTGGAATATGAGGAAAGGCTTGCAAGGCTAGGTATGTTTACACTGGAAAAGAGGAGACTAAGAGGGGACATGATCAAAGTTCTACAAATATATAAGGGGACAATACACAGAGTTTGCATGGTACCTGTTTTTGGTAAAATCAGCACAGAGGACTCGTGGACACTCTCTTGATTTAGCGGAAAGGAGATTCCGCACAATGCGGCATAAAGGTTTTTCACAGAAAGGACAATACGTGTTTGGAATTCCCTGCCTGAGGGAAAAACGATTCATGTGATACTGCTAGGGGTAATATCTTTTTAAACACACTAAATGATAACTACTTAGTTCAACTAATCGACGAACCTACTAGGTACAATGCAATCTTACAGTAGATCTGGTATTAACAAACAATGGGGAATTGGTATCAAATATTATAGTAGGGGAACCCATAGGAAACAGCGACCACAATATGGTCACATTCAATATCAGTTTTCCTAAGCAGTTCTATACTGGCTCAACTAAGACTCTAAACTTTAACAAAGCCAACTTTGACATGATGAGGGAAGCTTTAAGGGATATCGAATGGGAAATTTTGTTTCAAGGAAAAAATACTACGGAGAAATGGGATGTATTAAAATCACTGCTAGTTAAAAATACTCTCAAATTTATTCCCACAAGCATTAAAAAAAGGAATTTAAATCTCAAACCAATGTGGCTTAACAAAAAGATAAAGGAACTTATGGGTAAAGGCGATCATTCAAAAAATACAAAGTCATTTCAACAATATAAGGATTGTAACAAAATATGCAAAAAAGAAATAAGAGCGGGTAAAGTAGAAACTGAAAAACTAGTAGCAAAGGAAAGCAAAGCGAATCCCCCAAAAATTATTTAAATACATCAACAGCAAGAAATTAAAGAAGGAGAGTATAGGCCCTTTAAAAGACAAGTTGGGAGTCTTAATCAAAAATGATAATGACATAGCGGACAAACTAAATTAGTTTTTTTCAACGGTATTTACAAGAGAGAACCAAATTCAGGGACTAACACACAATCTCAATAATGATATTGCCCCACTGATAGTGCTTATTTATGTGAGGAGATAGTCTGTGAATGATTAAAAAATGTAAAGTTTAATAAGTCACTGGGTACCGATGGAATTCACCCAAGG
Source organism: Pseudophryne corroboree (assembly GCF_028390025.1). Taxonomy (NCBI): domain Eukaryota; kingdom Metazoa; phylum Chordata; class Amphibia; order Anura; family Myobatrachidae; genus Pseudophryne; species Pseudophryne corroboree. The sequence continues at coordinate 238,834,080 of NC_086454.1, forward strand.
TTTCTAATGGAGCTTCACTCTGAACTTGAAAGACCGCTATTTTTGATCTTTAAAGATTCAGTTATATCAGGTATGGTTCCCAAAGACTGGCGTATAGCGGAAGTAGTGCCAATATTCATAAAGGGAAGTAAAGCTGAACTGGGTAATTATAGATCAGTTAGTCTTACATCTATAGTGGGGAAAGTATTGGAAGATATTCTAAGGGATAGTATTCAGAAGTTCCTTGAAGTCAATAAGGTCATTAAAAGGAATCAACATGGATTTGTGAAGGACAGATCCTGTCAAACCAACTTACTTGGCTTTTATGAAACAGTAAGTGCGAACCTTGATCAGGGTAAGGAGGTGGATGTAATCTGCTTAGACTTTGCCAAAGCTTTCGACACTGTACCACACATGTGACTAATCTATAAGCTACAAGAAATAGGGCTAGGGAGTCCATTATGCACTTGGGTCAAAAATTGGTTAGATAATAGGGAGCAACGCATTGTGGTTAATGGATCATTTTCAAATTGGACTAAAGTGCTAAGTGGTGTGCCACAGGGGTCTGTACTAGGACCACTTTTGTTCAACGTTTTCATTAACGACCTAACAGAAGGTCTAGAGAGTACGGTGTAAATTTTTGCAGATGATACCAAATTGTGTAAAGTTATAAATACGGAGGGGGATGCTGAGTCTCTTCAGAATGACTTAGTTAAATTAGAAGCATGGGCAGCCAAATGGAGAATGCGCTTCAATACAGACAAGTGTAATGTAATGCACTGTGGTAGCAAGAACAAAAATTAAACCTACATACTAAATGGGGTAATATTAGGGGATTCTGTACTGAAAAATGATTTAGGTGTTCACACAGATAGCAAACTAAGCAGCAGTACCCAAAGTAGGATTACAGCAAAGAAGGCTAATAAGATATTAGCATGCATAAAATGGGGAATTGATGCAAGGGACGAGACTGTTATACTCCAATTATATAAATCACTAGTGAGGCCACATCTTGAATACTGTGTGCAATTTTGGGCACCATACTACAAAAAGGATATTCTTAAACTAGAAAAGGTTCAGAGGCAGGTGACCAAACTAATTAAGGGCATGGAGATGCTGGTATACGAGGAAAGGCTTGCAAGGCTAGGCATGTTTACACTGGAAAAGAGGAGACTAAGAGGGGACATGATCAACATCTACAAATACATAAGGGGACAATACACAGAGCTTGCATGGGACCTGTTTTCAGTAAGATCAACACAGAGGACACGTGGACGCTTAGGTTAGATGAGAGGAGATTCCGCACAATGCGGCGTAAAGGTTTTTTCACAGTAAGGACAATACGTGTTTGGAATTCCCTGCCTGAGGGAGTTGTAATTGTGGACACAGTCAACACCTTTAAGAATGGGTTAGATAAATTCCTAATGGATAAGGATATCCAGGGTTATGGTGTGTAGTCGCGCACTATAGTTACTATGAAAAGAAGAATAAAACACAACGGCCGACATTAGCCTCAGACAAAATTTTGACCAAAATAATCCTGCATAGGAGACCACAAATAGGTTGAACTCGATGGACAAATTGTCTTTTTTCAACCTTAGATACTATGTTACTATGTTACCACCCACCTCACAACTCCTCCCTCATCACCCACCTCCCATCAAACCACATCAGTACTCTCCTCTCAACACCCTCTCACTATTACCCTCCTCACACCAACCTCTCATCATTACTTCTATCACATCAGCTCCCTCAATATTATCCTCCTCATACCACATCATCATCATTACCCTCCACACTATGCCCCCTCAACATTAACATCCACACGTAACATCCTCATCATTACTCTCTTCATTATCATTACTCTCCTCACATTACACCCTCATCATTACCCACCTCATACTGCCCCTTCATCACTACCCCCTCACATCACTCCCTCATCCTTAACCACCTCATACCACCCCCTCATTATTACTCTCCTCACATCACTCCCTCATCATTACCCACCTCATACCACCCCTCATCATTATCCTCCTCACATCACTTCATCATCATTACTCTCCTCATATCACCCCCTAATCATTACTCTCCTCACATCATATCCTCTTATCATTACTCCTTTAACATCATCCCCTTCCTCCTGGCCTGTCACTATTACCCCTTTACACATCACTTGTCTGTTACTAACTGGTCATTCTGTCAGTAATCATTTCTCCTGCAACTGTAAATAACATATGTCGATATTGGCATAGTGTGCACCTGGCCTAAGGATCACAGCATTATTATCTATATTACTGCCTGACCCCCATTAAGGAACCTCTGTGCAATTTTAATAAAGAAAATAGAGAAGCCTTTGTGATGGTCAGGAATGGATTTTGGTTGGCTGTGGGCCGCTTGGGACCTTCCTGGGCCCCAGGCATGTGCCTAGGTTACATAAATATAAATCAAACCCTGGTCAATCTGCATACTTGTAAAAGTTTGAGTATTTAATGTCTTACATTATTCACACATGCAGTAATCCCTATAAGACAACTCATCATATTGCACTGAGGAAGGGACCTTTGTTATTCTCAAATAATTAGCTTTTTTATTATGATAAAAACACAAATATATTCAGTACTGTCATAAATACAAATGTATATAATGTGTGAAATGAGCACAATATTTGATTCCTTTATACTCATACTTAAACAGAAGAATTAGTTTTAACCATAATAACATTCATCGGCTTCTTCAAGCAGATCTCTGCCTGAAGAACTGAAAGTGCTTCGCCATGAAACGCATTGCTTTTGGATCCTTCAGTAGTGACATTACTCTATTTAACTTTGTTTTATGATTTCTTTTATCTTGAAGTTTCAAACTGTTTTTGTAATACTATGCATGGATTGTATCAAACAAATGACAACATACAGTTTGTAGTGGATGTAAGTTTAAAACATTTGTCAATTATACAGTGTTCTGTACTGTACATTAACATTAAATATAGTTCACAAAAAAGCACTAATTAATGCACTAATAATTTCACAGTTTCACATAGTATCACTAGGCAAAACATTCTTCAGTACAAAAATACTTAGTTTGATTATTTTCTGAGATGTACAATTTGGTACATATCTCAATTGAAGTTCAGTATATTTTTTTTGTTTTGCCTGATTTAAAAATAAATAAAAACCTGTACTGGCCAGCGTTATATGAGAATTGCTGTGTTTAAAGAACTAACTTGCATTTAAATATATACAATAGTCTCAGTGTCAGACGGGGACATGAAGGGCGTACTGGACGCAGGGGTAGGGCCCATGTTTAAGGAGTGTGTTTGGTTACCACATGGGGTGTGGCCTCCCCCCACAAAGGCCTGGCCAGCCATTAGAGACCATGGGCAGGATGTAATGAAGTCTGAGTTCAGTGGCCATGCAAAGTGCTGGCTCAACTCTGAAGTCTTTTTAAAGGGGCTATCATTTACAAGGCTAAATAAAGCCTTGTAAATGATTGCCCCATTAAAAAAAGTCAGATTTCAGTCGGTACCCCGTATGGCTGCTGAACTCGAACTTCATTATATCCCAGCCAATGATACTAAAACTGACTCTCTTATAGAGTAACAATGTAGAATTTGAGTACACAGTCTGGAACCTGACATGAGAGGAAGAGGTGGGGCCCCCAGGCAGTGGAGCCTACCAGAGATTTCCTCTAGACGCCTGTGGGTCAGTCCAACCCTGAGTAGTCTGCTGTCCAAAAACCCTGGTATAGTACATAACATTATTAAATGTGACCATGAAGCTAAAATGAATTTGATTTATTATATAAATTTAGTTTCCTTTTTACAAACTTTATTTTTATTTCTTCTATAAATTACCAGATGGAATACCAAGCAAAACACAATCTGTCTAAAATAGTTTTTGACAGAGACAGTTAAAAAATAGAAGCTTACTATCATATAGGAAATGCATTCCCCTGTTCTAATTTAGGCACACTCAATAAATAGGACCCTCAGTGCTCTGGTGTAAAACTCCCACCTCCTTTAATATCAGCTGCCCCCAAATCCTTTTATTTAAAGGACCCTCTTTTGTCTTCGACAGAAGCTTAAACAGTCATTCTTTAGAAAGGCTAAACTATGTGAAAGCAGAAATCATTACACAACAAAGAAGAAGATGAAAAAAAGAAACCGCCTTGGAAGTTTGTTGTATGAAATACGTATTTTCTTTAAACATACAACTTTGATCTGCCTTCTTTGCTTAATCCTGCAATATTTATAAAAAAAAGAGTATATATATATATATATATATATATATAATAAAAAATATCACGTTATCTGTCCTACCAAGTCTAAAAAAGCTTAAAAATATTACCCACTACAAAATGCCATAGCACATTGTAGCAATTATTGTTTAACAAACACTGTAATCTAGATAAAGTAATTGGTAAAACAATATATTTTAATAGTAATTTTAATTAACGTGCATAAAATATAAAGGGCAAGTTTTAGGACTGCAGTTTAGAATTTAATTTAAAATGCAAATTAAATATAAAACAGGCACATTGTTTAAAACTAAATTAATATTATTTGCTCACTATCATTACAATTCGAAATACAGGCATTCATTTCAAAAGCTAACTAAATTCTTTTACTGTCAATACAAGAAATTAAAATACAATTCCCCTTGTCACATTATTTTCTTTAATAAGCATTTATTGTCTCACAAATAGCTTAAACAATCAGTAGAACATTCAATTACTATTATTATTATTATTTATTTTTATTTTTTTTTTGGGGGGGGGGGAGTATGGTTTTGTTAAGCAAAAAAACAACAACTTTAGAACAAAGCTTGTCACAGAATAGAGGTTTTAATAAAGGAATCAGATGAATTTTGTATTTTCAGAGGTCACAAAGGGTCAAGCTCCACCGCATTAGCTTTTTTGAATCTTTGTTCCACATAACGAACAAGGTCATACGTTTTCATTTCCTTGCCTCTAATTGCATTGCCTCTTGCACACAGAATAAACTTTGTAAACAGGTGGCATAGAAATGAGCTTGAAGCTTGTCCAAAAAACAATGTCCCACATACACAAGGAAAGTTTCAAGATAAGTTAATACACTACGATGTACAAGTGACTGCACCTGCATTAATTTGAACAAAGAACAATTATGCAAGTAGCTTCTGTTTTGATGGTTCATTATTCAGTCCAGCACAGTGGGAAAAACATTGGATACACAACTTATTAATCTATATTGGTAATAAATAATAGTCTTATTTTCATAAATATTAATAAAGTTAGATATGTATCTGTATTTGCACACAGGTTAAGGGCTAAATTATAAACTTAAAAAAATTAGATATCAAATGTGCCCTCACAAGCTAACCTCAAATTGCCAAATAGCCCTGTTTGGCTCATCACGAAAAATACAACTAGACCATGTCTTGTGTACAATCACTCAGTCATTTTTTCACTGAATTTTTGTGTTTTTAGCATTGCTAATGTGATAATCATGTAAAGTATATGTACCCTGTACACTACTAGTGGATTTAGTGTGCAACTCCACCATGTAATACCAACATGGAGGTGTCTGATTGGTTCCAAATTTATTCTGCAGCAGAACAATAACCTTAAACATAGAACGATGGACCTCATTCTGAGTTGATTGCTCGCTAGATATTTTTTGCAGCGCAGCGATCAGATAGTTGCCGTCTCTAGGGGAGTGTACTTTCACTTTGCAAGTGTGCGAACGCTTGTGCAGCCGAGCATGGTGAAAAAGTTTTTTGCAGTTTCTGAGTAGCTCTAGACTTACTCAGCCCTTGTGATCACTTCAGCCTGTCCAGTCCTGGAATTGACGTCAGACACCCACCATGCAAACGCCTGGACACGCCTGCATTTTCCCTACAACTCCCAGAAAATGGTCAGTTGACACCCATAAACACACTCTTCCTGTCAATCTCCTTGCGATTGGTTGTGAGAATGGATTTGTCGCTAGAAGCATTGCACAGCAACAATGCTGTTTGTACCCATATGAAGCACGTGCGCATTGCGGTGCATACGCATGTGCAGTAGTAACCTGCGCTGTGAAAAATGGCAGCGAGCAATCAACTCAGAAAAAGGGCCCATATTCAGCATAAAGATGAACAAGGGGACCTGGAAGTGATGATATGGCCCCACAGAGCCCAGTTCTCAACATCATCGAGTTTGTCTGGGATCACATGAAGAGACACAAAGACTTGAGCAAGCCCACATCCACAGACGATCTGTGGTTAGTTCTCCAAGATGTTTGGAACAACCTCTCAGCTGAATTTCTTCAAAAACTGTGTGCAAAGTCACCTAGAAGAATCGATGCTGGTTTGAAGGCAAAGGGTGGTCACACCAAATATTGATTTAATTTAGATTTCTCTTCTGTTCATTCAATTTACATTTTGTTAATTGATAAAAAGTAAACTATTAACACTTGTATTTTTGAAAGCATTCTTACTTTGCAGCAATTTTTTCATGCATGCCTAAAACTTTTGCACAGTACTGTATATATACACAGTCAAGTCACATTATTATGACCACCTCCTACATTTGAAGTTATCAGCACGTAGCCTATGAAGTACATCATGTGTCATGCACAGGCTTGGTATAAAGTGTGTGATAGGCTGTCTGCACACATATAACTCATTGCTATCATGGGTAAAAGGGGTGATTTATCTGAGTTTCAAAAAGGGTTGATATTCGGCATTTCAGTTTGTAAACTGTTCACGTGCTGCTGTGGTGAAGGTGTATCATGACTGGACAAATGGAACCATTGATAATAACTGATGTGAAAACTGCAGAGCAACATGTGCCATTGATGTGAGATGTGAACGTCGGCTACGAAAGAGCGTGAGGGCCGACTGACAATCTACAGTGGAGCAGCTCACAGTCAAAATGTACCTGGGGCTACCAGATGTGTGTCTAAATTGACAGTTCAGTCCGTCTAGCTGCTGTCCATACTGCCCACTACGGTTACTCTGGCTATAAGCTGGTGGTCATAATAATGTGACTTGACTGTGTATGTATGTATATATATATATATATATATATACAGTATATATATACATACTACATCGAACAAGCAGTGGCACTCGGAGACTTCCGCCCCTTTGTCAAGGTGAGTCACAAGTGAAACATAAGTGTGAAACAATACCTTACAAAGTGAGGAAGACCCGCCCACGGGAAATGAAGTGTGGATCCGGGAACATACCATGCTCTCCTCCCGGCCACAGAGTGCAGAGTGATGACGTCAGTCCGCAGTGACATGGTGCGTCTCCATGCCGTTGGCTGCCTGTGTTACCTTGGTAACCCAATCGTGACCGCAATGGGCTGTTCCGGCGTCTATGTCTACTGGGCAACCCAGATATTGCAGGCGCCCGGCCCTGGAATCTCCACTCATACACTGCGTTACTGAAAAAACAATCAGTGCATAAAGTGAAAAGTAAATGCATATTGGCAGTGAACATATTCATAGTAATAGATGCAGATAAATGAGACATAAATGAACAGATGCATAAGAACAGATATGCACTAAGGATCAATCAATGTAACAAGATAATTAATGTCCGTCGGTTGATTAAAAATGTATACAGGAGATCCCATAAGATAATTAATGGCATATAAACGGCCCTCACTGATCCCTATATTTGGGACAATATTACTAAGGTGATACAAGCATGTGGATATACAGGGGTAGTTTGCTCGATGTGTAATGGTATCAAACTATTTGTAACTAAAATACATTCCACTGCATTTTGTCATTCAGGCCCTTAGGTTTCATTGTATTTAATGCATACATCCATTTGGCCTCTATTCGTAGTAGAAGTCCATGACGATCGCCCCCTCTCAATCTTTTGGGAATGTGATCAATGATTATGAAGCGTAAGTCCTTCAAAACATGCCCACATTCCACATAGTGTTTGGCTACTGGCTGGTCCATTGGTTTTCCTGCATGGGCCGCTTTGACTGATGATTTATGCATTGCAAATCGCTCTTGTGCATTACGTATAATTTTTCCCACATATTGGAGCTGACACGGGCACGTGATTAGATATATCACGAACATGGTAGTAAAGGACAGGACATAATTGATTTTGTAAGATTTCCCTGTGGAACAGAACATAAATGAAGTGCCTGTATTCATGAACTAGCATGTGTCGCACCCTAGGCATCTGTAACATCCTCGGGTTTTGGACAAAAAGGTAGAGGATGATGTTCTATCAAACCCGGTAATATCAGTGTGGACCACCATGTCCTTGATGTTTTTCTTGTAAGAGCCCAGTTGTTTCAGAGCCCTAAATTCTGCCTTGGACAAGTTGTGATGAATCTTTTTGGCTGCCGCTGTGTACTTGGAAACTGACTCGTCTACCAGCCGTACAAATGATTTCATGGATGGATTACTCGATGGAGGATCAAATCCTGAATTGTGTACAGTGTTGATGAATGATTGGTGCGGATCTTGCATTGCGGATGATTAGTGACTTTGGAAAAATCTCCTGCAATCTGAGTTTGTGAGAGAACTTATGTAATTCGACCTGCCAGCCCAGGTCGTCAAATGTGTTAGTTGGAATAAATGAAAGACCATTGTTTAGCACTTTCACCTCAAGATCACTCAGCTGACGATCCGATAAGTTGTATATTAGGTCTTCTTTTTGGATGGAGTGCTTTTGGATCCTGGCATTTTGCCTGCCCCTGCGGGTGGGCGTCCTCTTGTTTTTACACCTGCCATACTTGCAGGAGAGGTCCCTAAAGGGACACCGGCTGTATCTGCTGGACCTTCAGAATCATTGACAGCAAACTCTCTGTCGCTGTTGTACGTGACCGAGTGTTTATTGCGGTACTTCCTCCATTTGCACAAACTGTGCTTAGCCCTGTAATTGTAGGGCTTGTGATTCCCGGGTTCTCCACCTGAAACCCACCGGTACATTTTATTAGTCTCATAATCTTCTTTCACTGTAAGATGTTTGTTCCGTTTGAATTTAATGAGTTCTCTTTTATAAACTTCACATTGCTGTTGAATTTTATAAATTGAAGCTTGATTGCCATCCATCTGGAGCATAGTTTTGTGCATGGTTTCAAGTTGCTATATCTTATCCCTCGTGATTTTGAGCTCACGTGCCGACTCCTCTACCACAAGTAGTATTAAGTCCAGGCTGCATTTATTAAGGATACTTATCCATCTACTGCAGAATTCTGCATTAAATCTGCCAATCATTGGAACATTGCACACGCGGAAACCGTGTGGTATCATCTTATCTCTATAATAGTTGGCTAGCGAAATCCCATGCATTAGGTAATCACACTCACGCCTCTTGAGTTTGATAAGCTGATGGTAAATGTCATCCATAGTGAGTTGTTCTTCATCCTCTACATGGCTTTCAGTGAAATATAAGTGATCCGCATCAGCCTCTGTAAAACTGTACACATCCGCCCCTGCTGACAGTTTCCTCCAAATCCCATAGCAGCATCCTGAGACATTTCTCTGTTTTATATGAAACCATGCTGATTTGGTTCAAAACTATTGCAATCCTTGCTTAAAGTGCAATCTATTTAAAGTGTCCAATTGCCAAAAAGTGCTCCAAGTGATGTAAAGTGCTTGAGTGTTCTGTGCTATTACAATATTCGACTCTAAAGTCCTCCTCCATCACAAAAGTGACTGTTGCTATACAGACCATAAACGCTCTTAGTGGATGATGGTTAGGGGTGCCTTATCCCAGGTGGCCAATGGGGATAAAAATCCTCGTGGACCCATGCATATAGTGTTTGTTGGATCGACACTCACCCGTCAGCTCCGGTGCCCTCTGGAGACAATTAATGCATACTGCATTGAACAAGCAGCGGCACTCTGAGACTTATCACAGTGAAATCAAAGTGTGAATTTTATCCCATGTCACAGCAATGCCAACGTTTCGGGGATCATCTGCGCCTTTGTCAAGGTGAGTCAAAAGTGAAACATAAGTGTGAAACAATACCTTATAAAGTGAGGAAGACCTGCCCATGGGAAATGAAGTGTGGATCCAGGAACATACCATGTTCTCCTCCTGGCCACAGAGCGCAGAGTGAGGACATCAGTCCGCAGTGACGTGGTGCGTCCCCATGCCGTTGGCTGCCTGTGTTACCTTGGCAACCCGATTGTGACCGCAACGGGCTATTCCGGCATCCATGTCTCCTGGGCAACCCGGTTATTGCAGGTGCCTGGTCCTGGAGTCTCCACTCATACACTGCGTTACTTAAAAAACAATCAGCGCATAAAGTGAAATGTAAATGCATATTGGCAGTGAACATATTCATAGTAATAGATGCAGATAAAGGAAACAGATAAATGAACAGATGCATAAGAACAGATATGCACTAAGGATCAATCAATGTAACAAGATAATTAATGTCCATCGGTTGATTAAAAATGTATACAGGAGATCCCATAAGATAATTAATGGCATATAAATGGCCCTCACTGATCCCTATACTTGGGATAATATTACTAAGGTGATACTAGCATGTGGATATATCAACTTACCAAAGCGTTCTGGCCCCCCAGACCACAAGATAAAAACGTAGTCTATGTATCTCAAATAGTGAAGAATGTATTTGTAGGTCTCCTGATTATTGAAGAACATGCATTGTTCCTCCTGCAGCATGAAGACATTCGCAAATGATGGTGACACATTGCTGCCCATGGCACAGCCGATGGTTTGCCTAAAGAATTTCCCATCAAATAGAAAGTAATTCCGCATAAGTGTCAGTTCTAACAGTATATCCACATGCTAGTATCACATTAGTAGTATTGTCCCAAGTATAGGGATCAGTGATGGCCATTTATATGCCATTAATTATCTTATTGGATCTCCTGTATACATTTTTAATCAACCATCGGACATTAATTATCTTGTTACATTGATTGAGCCTTAGTGCAGATCTGTTCTTATGCATCTGTTCATTTATCTTTTTCATTTATCTGCATCTATTACTATGAATATGTTCACTGCCAATATGCATTTACCTTTCACTTTATGCACTAATTGTTTTTTCAGTAATGCAGTGTATGAGTTTAGACTCCAGGGCCAGGCGCCTGCAATAACCGGGTTGCCCAGGAGACGTGGATGCCGGAACAGCCCATTGCGGTCACAATCAGGTTGCCAAGGTAACACAGGCAGCCAATGGCATGGTGATGCACTACGTCACTGCGGACTGATGTCTTCACTCTGCGCTCTGTGGCCGGGAGGAGAGCATGGTACGTTCCCGGATCCACACTTTATTTCCCATGGGCGGGTCTTCCTCACTTTATAAGGTATTGTTTCACACTTATGTTTCACTTGTGACTCACCTTGACAAAGGAGCGGATGAGCCCTGAAACGTTGGCCTTGCTGTGACATGGAGTAAAATTCACAGTTTGATTTCACTGTGACAAGTCTCCGAGTGCTGCTGCATGTTCGATGCAGTATGCATTAATTGTCTCCAGAGGGCACCGGAGCTGACTACTAAAGAAGGGTGAGTGCCGATCCAAGAACAAACACTATATATATATATATATATATATATATATATTAGAGATGAGCGGGTTCGGTTCCTCGGAATCCGAACCCCCCCGAACTTCACCCATTTTACATGGGTCCGAGGCATACTGGGATTCTCCCATATGGCTCGGTTAACCCGAGCGCGCCCGAACGTCATCATCCCGCTGTCGGATTCTCGCGAGATTCGGATTCTATATAAGGAGCCGCGCGTCGCCGCCATTTTTCACTCGTGCATTGGAAATGATAGTGAGAGGACGTGGCTGGCGTCCTCTCACTTTGTTTCAGGGGGCTGCATATCTTTATTCTGGGGACCAGCAGTATTATAGGAGGAGTACAGTGCAGAGTTTTGCTGACCAGTGACCACCAGTATTATACGTTGTCTGCCTGAAAAACGCTCCATATCTGTGCTCAGTGTGCTGCATATATCTGTGCTCACACTGCTTTATTGTGGGGACTGGGGACCAGCAGTATTATATAGGAGGAGTACAGTTCAGAGTTTTGCTGACCTGTGACCACCAGTATACGTTTTCTGCCTGAAAAACGCTCCATATCTGTGCTCAGTGTGCTGCATATATCTGTGCTCACACTGCTTTATTGTGGGGACTGGGGACCAGCAGTATTATATAAGAGGAGTACAGTGCAGAGTTTTGCTGACCAGTGACCACCAGTATTATACGTTCTCTGCCTAAAATACGCTCCATATCTGTGCTGCATTGTAGTATATAGTAGGAGTACAGTGCATAATTTTGCTGACCACCAGTATATAATAAATAGCAGTACGGTACAGTAGGCCACTGCTCTACCTACATCTGTGTCGTCAAGTATACTATCCATCCATACCTGTGGTGCATTTAAGTTTTGCACAGTTTGCTGACCACCAGTATATAATATATAGCAGTACGGTACAGTAGGCCACTGCTCTACCTACCTCTGTGTCGTCAAGTAAACTATCCATCCATACCTGTGGTGCATTTAAGTTTTGCACAGTTTGCTGACCACCAGTATATAATATATAGCAGTACGGTACAGTAGGCCACTGTTCTACCTACCTCTGTGTCATCAAGAATACTATCCATAAATACCTGTGGTGCATTTAAGTTTTGCACAGTTTGCTGACCACCAGTATATAATATATAGCATTACTGTACAGTAGGCAACTGCTCTACCTACCTCTGAGTCGTCAAGAATACTTTCCATCCATACCTGTGGTGCATTTCAGTTTTGCACAGTTTGCTGACCACCAGTATATAATATATAGCAGTACGGTACAGTAGGCCACTGCTCTACCTACCTCTATGTCGTCAAGTATACTATCCATCCATACCTGTGGTGCATTTAAGTTTTGCACAGTTTGATGACCACCAGTATATAATATATAGCAGTACGGTACAGTAGGCCACTGCTCTACCTACCTCTGTGTCGTCAAGTATACTATCCATCCATACCTGTGGTGCATTTAAGTTTTGCACAGTTTGCTGACCACCAGTATATAATATATAGCAGTACGGTACAGTAGGCCACTGCTCTACCTACCTCTGTGTCGTCAAGTATACTATACATCAATACCTGTGGTGCATTTAAGTTTTGCACAGTTTGCTGACCACCAGTATATAATATTTAGCATTACGGTACAGTAGGCCACTGCTCTACCTACCTCTGTGTCGTCAAGTATACTATCCATCCACACCTGTGGGGCATTTCAGTTTTGCACAGTTTGCTGACCACCAGTATATAATATATAGCAGTACGGTACAGTAGGCCACTGCTCTACCTACCTCTGTGTCGTCAAGTGTACTACCCATCCATACCTGTGGTGCATTTCAGTTTTGCAAAGTTTGCTGAACACCAGTATATAATATATAGCAGTACGGTACAGTAGGCCACTGCTCTACCTACCTCTATGTCGTCAAGTATACTATCCATCCATACCTGTGGTGCATTTCAGTTGTGCGCAGTATATATAGTAGTAGGCCATTGCTATTGATACTGGCATATAATTCCACACATTAAAAATTGGAGAACTAAAATGTGGAGGGTAAAATAGGGAAATATCAAGATCCACTTCCACCTCGTGCTGAAGCTGCTGCCACTAGTCATGGCCGAGACGATGAAATGCCATCAACGTCATCTGCCAAGGCCGATGCCCAATGTCATAGTAAAGAGCATGTAAAATCCAAAATACAAAAGTTCAGTAAAATGACCCAAAAATCTAAATTAAAAGCGTCTGAGTAGAAGCGTAAACTTGCCAATATGCCATTTACGACACGGAGTGGCAAGGAACGGCTGAGGCCCTGGCCTATGTTCATGACTAGTGGTTCAGCTTCACATGAGGATGGAAGCACTCATCCTCTCGCTAGAAAAATGAAAAGACTTAAGCTGGCAAAAGCACAGCAAAGAACTGTGCGTTCTTCTAAATAACAAATCCCCAAGGAGAGTCCAATTGTGTCGGCTGCGATGCCTGACCTTCCCAACACTGGACGGGAAGAGGTGGCGCCTTCCATCATTTGCACGCCCCCTGCAAGTGCTGGAAGGAGCACCTGCAGTCAAGTTCCTGATAGTCAAATTGAAGATGTCACTGTTGAAGTACACCAGGATGAGGATATGGGTGTTGCTGGCGCTGAGGAGGAAAATTGACAAGGAGGATTCTGATGGTGAGGTGGTTTGTTTAAGTCAGGCACCTGGGGAGACACCTGTTGTCCATGGGACGAATATGGCCATTGACATGCCTGGTCAAATTACAAAAAAAAAATCACCTCTTCGGTGTGGAATTGTTTTAACACAAATGCGGACAACAGGTGTCAAGCCGTGTGTTGCCTTTGTCAAGCTGTAATAAGTAGGGGTAAGGACGTTAACCACCTCGGAACATCCTCCCTTATACGTCACCTGCAGCGCATTCATCATAAGTCAGTGACAAGTTCAAAAACTTTGGATGACAGAGGAAGCAGTCCACTGACCACTAAATCCCTTCCTCTTGTAACCAAGCTCCTGTAAACCACACCACCAACTCCGTCAGTGTCAATTTCCTCCTTACACAGGAAAGCCAATAGTCCTGCAGGCCATGTCACTGGCAAGTCTGACGAGTCCTCTCCTGCCTGGGATTCCTCCGATGCATCCTTGAGTTTAATGCCTACTGCTGCTGGTGCTGCTGTTGTTGCTGCTGTGAGTCGATCGTCATCCCAGAGGGGAAGTCGGAAGACCACTTGTACTACTTCCAGTAAGCAATTGACTGTCCAACAGTCCTTTGCGAGGAAGATGAAATATCACAGCAGTCATCCTGCTGCAAAGCGGAAAACTCAGGCCTTGGCAGTCTGGGTGGTGTGAAACGTGTTTCCGTTATCCACCGTTAATTCACAGGCATCTACAGACTTGATTGAGATACTGTGTCCCCGGTACCAAATACCATCTAGGTTCCATTTCTCTAGGCAGGCGATACCGAAAATATACACAGACCTCAGAAAAAGAGTCACCAGTATCCTAAAAAATGCAGTTGTTCCCAATGTCCACTTAACCACAGACATGTGGACAAGTGGAGCAGGGCAGACTCAGGACTATATGACTGTGACAGCCCACTGGGTAGATGTATTGCCTCCCGCAGCAAGAACAGCAGCGGTGGCACCAGTAGCAGCATCTCGCAAACGCCAACTCGTTCCTAGGCAGGCTACGCTTTGTATCACCGCTTTCCATAAGAGGCACACAGCTGACAACCTCTTACGGAAACTGAGGAACATCATCGCAGAATGGCTTACCCCAAATGGACTCTCCTGGGGATTTGTGATATCGGACAACGCCAGCAATATTGTGCGTGCATTACATCTGGGCAAATTCCAGCACGTCCCATGTTTTGCACATACATTGAATTTGGTGGTGCAGAATTATTTAAAAAACGACAGGGGTGTGCAAGAGATGCTGTCGGTGGCCCAAAGAATTGCGGGCCACTTTCGGCATTCAGCCACCGCGTGCCGAAGACTGGAGCACCAGCAAACACTCCTGAACCTGCCCTGCCATCATCTGAAGCAAGAGGTGGTAACGAGGTGGAATTCAACCCTCTATATGCTTCAGAGGATGGAGGAGCAGCAAAAGGCCATTCAAGCCTATACATCTGCCTATGATATAGGCAAAGGAGGGGGAATGCACCTGACTCAAGCGCAGTGGAGAATGATTTTAACGTTGTGCAAGGTTCTGCAACCCTTTGAACTTGCCACACGTGAAGTCAGTTCAGACACTGCCAGCCTGAGTCAGGTCAATCCCCTCATCAGGCTTATGCAGAAGAAGCTGGAGACATTGAAGGAGGAGCTAAAACAGAGTGATTCCGCTAGGCATGTGGGACTTGTGGATGGAGCCCTTAATTCGCTTAACCAGGATTCACGGGTGGTCAATCTGTTAAAATCAGAGCACTACATTTTGGCCACCGTGCTCGATCCTAAATTTAAAACCTACGTTGTATCTCTCTTTCCGGCAGACACAAGTCTGCAGAGGTTCAAAGACCTGCTGGTGAGAAAATTGTCAAGTCAAGCGGAACGTGATCCGTCAACAGCTCCTCCTTCACATTCTCCCGCAACTGGGGGTGCGAGGAAAAGGCTAAGAATTCTGAGCCCACCCGCTGGCGGTGATGCAGGGCAGTCTGGAGCGAGTGCTGACATCTGGTCCGGACTGAAGGACCTGCCAACGATTACTGACATGTCATCTACTGTCACTGCATATGATTCTCTCACCATTGAAAGAATGGTGGAGGATTATATGAGTGACCGCATCCAAGTAGGCACGTCAGACAGTCCGTACGTATACTGGCAGGAAAAAGAGGCAATTTGGAGGCCCTTGCAGAAACTGGCTTTATTTTACCTAAGTTGCCCACCCTCCAGTGTGTACTCTGAAAGAGTGTTTAGTGCCGCCGCTCACCTTGTCAGAAATCGGCGTACGAGGTTACTTCCTGAAAATGTGGAGAAGATGATGTTCATCAAAATGAATTATAATCAATTCCTCCGTGGAGACATTCACCAGCAATTGCCTCCAGAAAGTACACAGGGACCTGAGATGGTGGATTCCAGTGGGGACGAATTAATAATCTGTGAGGAGGGGGATGTACACCGTGAAAGGGGTGAGGAATCGGACAATGAGGAGGAGGTGGACATCTTGCCTCTGTAGAGCCAGTTTGTGCAAGGAGAGATTGATTGCTTCTTTTTTGGTGGGGGCTCAAACCAACCAGTCATTTCATTCACAGTTGTGTGGCAGACCCTGTCGCTGAAATGATGGATTAGTTAAAGTGTGCATGTCCTGTTTATACAACATAAGGGTGGGTGGGAGGGCCCAAGGACAATTCCATCTTGCACCTCTTTTTTCTTTCATTTTTCTTTGCATCATGTGCTGTTTGGGGACTATTTTTTTGTAGTGCCATCCTGCCTGACACTGCAGTGCCACTCCTAGATGGGCCAGGTGTTTGTGTCGGCCACTTGGGTCGCTTAGCTTAGTCATCCAGCGACCTCGGTGCAAATTTTAGGATTAAAAATAATAATTGTGAGCTGTGAGGTGTTCAGAATATACTTAAAAATTAGTGGGAATTGTGGTTATTGAGGTTAATAATACTATGGGATCAAAATGACACCCAAATTCTATGATTTAATCTGTTTTTGAGGTTTTTTTTTTAAAAAACACCCGAATCCAAAACACACCCGAATCCGACAAAAAAATTTCAGGGAGGTTTTGCCAAAACGCGTCCGAATCCAAAACACGGCCGCGGAACCGAATCCAAAACCAAAACACAAAACCCGAAAAATGTCCGGTGCACATCACTAATATATATATATATATATATATATATATATATAAACAAGGGAATTGGGTAAACAAGGGAATTGAAGTGCACAAAATTATTCAAATTGAATCAGAGTCTTTAAGATAGATTCCTTTTCACTAATCCCGAAAAAAAGAAGCTTACTGCAGCCTCCTCAATGGTGGGCGCACACAGTGAGTAATTCAATAACATTTTATTTATTTAAAGTAAAAGCTCACAAACATCTTAGAAAGAAACAATCAGCCTTACACTCACGCTGCACTGCCTCCGGATGGCACACAAAGGTGAACTGCTACAGGCTGTATCGACAGAGTTCTCTATTTGGATCTCCCACATTCAGGAACAAGATCTGTGACATCAGCGTGTCTAGCATCCTCACAGCCATGGCCAGACTACCAAACAGGGGTACAGGGAAACCTCCTGGTGGGCCCCAATCCCTGAGGGCACCCCCCCTTGGGATCAGGTTCCAGACCGTGCACTTGAATTCTACATACTGTATGTTGCTTTATACTGCATATGACTATGGTGTGTTTTGTTATTAATCTTGTACATTATCATGCATGCACTAGCAGTATTTACTATTTCTATCAAGGGGCTCAGATCATGCACTTTCTA
Organism: Pseudophryne corroboree; assembly: GCF_028390025.1. NCBI lineage: Eukaryota > Metazoa > Chordata > Amphibia > Anura > Myobatrachidae > Pseudophryne > Pseudophryne corroboree. Next base: position 238,851,972 of record NC_086454.1, read on the forward strand.
ATGGCTAGCCAGTCCTCTGTGGTGACTGGCTACACCCCCTCTGGAGACTGGCCACACCCCTAGGCATGGCCCTCCCACTGCATTCTCTCAGTGGGCCCATCAAGCCCCAGTCCTACACTGACCACAGGCAACGCATTTCGATTTGGACTTTTTCACGGGGTGTGACGTTCATCCTGAATGTGGGAGATCTGAATAGAGGACTCTGTCGATACAGCCTATAGCGATTCACCTTTGTGTGCCATCCAGAGGCAGTGCAGTGAGGCTGATTGTTTCTTTCTAAGATGGATGTGAGCATTTGCATTTGAATAAATGCAACATGACTGAATTACTCACTGAATTACTCACTGTGTGCACCCACCATTTCTCATATATTATCCATTACTCATCGGATGGCACTGGGTCCATTATCTACATATCAAGTAAGGGGTGCTGGTCTCTTTTGGTTTGTTTGTTTATATATATATATATATATATATATATATATAGCAGATGTGGACCGGCACTCCTCCTGATGGCCGCTCGTGACCCTGGTGCCTCCTGATAACGATTGTGTAGAATCCCAATAAAGATGACAGCGGCACTCAGGGTTTAGTAAACATGCAAAAATTGTATTCAAACGTGAATAGACAGGCCGACGTTTCGGGGCTTACCCGCCCCTTTGTCAAGGTGTATACACCTTGACAAAGGGGCGGGTAAGCCCCGAAACGTCGGCCTGTCTATTCACGTTTGAATACAATTTTTGCATGTTTACTAAACCCTGAGTGCCGCTGTCATCTTTATTGGGATTCTATATATATATATAGAGAGAGAGAGAGAGAGAGAGAGAGAGAGAGAGAGAGAGAGAGAAAGTAGTACAGGCACTCACCACTTCCAAATGGATGAAATATTTATTGTACCTCACAAATGCATCTCAGAATGAGAATAAGCAGCAATCAAAATGGCATATCAGCAGCATGTTGATGTTTTGGCTCCATCTGAGCCTTTGTCGAGACAGGTAATGTCACAAGAGGTATTCACCCATCAGCCCATAAAACACACTGACCCATTGACCACCTTTCTAGCAGAGACTCAGTACTGACTCCTCCCCACAAATCAAATACAGGAATTGTATAAAAAACACACTTTGGATACTAAATAGCGCATAGCCGATCAGGATATGATATAACCTACATTCACTGGATGTATCTAGCGCACTAACACAACAAAAACATCCGCCGTGGTAATTGCTGCGAAACAGGAAGTGCCATGCGTTCCAGGGCCAGTGGAATGCAAGCACATGACCGGAAGTAAGCCAGAGCATATGCATAGTGGACACTCACAACAGGAAGTGCCATGCGTTCCACAGCCCGTCGGACGCTTGCACATGACTGGACGCAAGCTCAAAAACATCATATAAGTTATTAAAATGCAGCTGACTTACACAACACTTGTAAGCCCCAATATGCCATATATGTGATATTAAAAGGACACAAGTACCTATAAATAAGTATCAAAAGTGATCCTATAGAGCACATCACATGTTCATAATAACATCATACAACACAAAAGATGTATATACTATAATGCCCTATAAATGTATTACCAGCCATGCCAACAAGAATAATATAGTGGTCGTAGTATGTTGGGAAGGGTACTGTGTCTCCATCTCTGCCACAAAATGGTCAAGGGTCACACCAATAACAAAAACAAAAAAGAGAAACAAAAATTACATTAATATCACAGATAGGACATAGAACATATAATCATCCACCAAATATAGTGGAAAAAAACAAAAACAAAATATACACATCATAGTCTGTCAACATGAACAGCCCTTGTCTTTAGAAAAATCCCTATTTTAGAAAAATATTAAAGGTATTTGCCTCATTTAACCCGCTTGGCACTAGGGTATCCAGCTCATACATCCATTTAACTTCATGTTGTCTAAGTAGTTTCTCACGATCGCCACCACGTTTCAATTTGGGTAAATGGTCGATTAGCATGCATTTCATACTTGAAAACGTGTGTCCTCTTAGTGCAAAATGTTGTGCCACCGGTTTGTCTGACACTTTCGATGTCAATGCGGCACTGATTGCTGTGCGATGATTGGCCATCCTATCACAAAAGTTCCTCGTAGTAATGCCTACGAAGTAATAGCCGCACGGACATACAATGATATATATATTACGTGGTCCATAGTACAATGTAGTCTATGCTGAATCTTGATTTGCTGACCACTATATGGATAGGGGAAACTCTCTCCAACCATAAGGGAACCAGCATGTAGTGCAATTGGGACACCGGAAACAACCTTTTTTAGCTGAAGGCAACCAGGTATCCTTGGTCTCTGTAGGCTGTAATGTTGGACGCATCAACATCTGTCGCAAGTTCTTTCCAGGCCTAAAAGCACACAACGGTGGCTGATAGTTTAACCCTTTAAAAGATGTGTCAGTGGCTATAATAGGCCAATATTTGTGTATCACCTTATGGGAATGAGTTGATGCATCTAAAGACACACAAAGCATGATTGCAATGTCTGTTGACACTGAAAGTGGGTGTCTCAGTCATTGCATATTCGGACGCATTGGCGACTCTATACCAGGGAAAAGCATTATAGCGGCATTGACATAAAGTCACAGACACAACCAGAGCCGGCCCTAACCAATATGATGCCCTAGGCAATATTTTGGCTGGTGCCCCCTAGCACCACCGCTGGTTTCGCCTCTGACCTTGCACCTCTTTCCCAGCACCATCACCCCTCACCCATAGCAGTCCTTATTTTGGTGTATGTTTTCCCTATATTTTAAATAGGGACAGTTTGCACATTTGGCGCACAGCCCAAAAAGGGGTGTGTTTTTGCTGGCAAGGGGCATGGCCACACAATAGTAACCCCAATTCCAATTATGCCACACAGTACTGCAACTTCATTCACATTTGATCATGCGATAGTGTTCTTAATTCATATTACATCCCACAGTAGTATCACTTTACCTTATAAACATTACTACTCACAGTAGAGCCCCTTATTCATATTACATCACACCATATTGCTCTTTATAAACATTAGATGACACAGTAGTGCCATTTCTATATGCAACGCCACATAGTAGAGCACCTTATACACATAATGCCACACATAAGTAATGCATTTATACACATAATTCCACACAGTAATGCCCCTTACACATATGAGACACATTATTAATGTCCTTATAAACATAATGCGCCTTACACATTATGACAACCTTTATTAATGCCCTTTTATACATAATGTCCCTTACACATAAGCCACACATTATTAATGCCCTTATACACATAATGACACACACAGTGCCCCCTACAGATTTGCTGCACATTAGTGCCCCTATACACATAATGACACACATACAGTAGTACCCTTTTACACATATGCCGCACATTATTAATGCCCTTATACACATAATGACAAGCATAGTGCCCCTTACACATATCCTGGAGCTAGAAATGGTACAGAGGAGGGCGACCAAACTAATTAAGGGCATGGAGATGATGGAATACAAGGAAAGGCTTGAAAGACTAGGCATGTTTACATTGGAAAAGCGGAGACTAAGAGGGGATATGATCAACATCTACAAATATATAAGGGGACAATACACAGAGCTTGCGCGGGACCTGTTTTTGGTTAGATCAACACAGAGGACTCGTGGACACTCGCTCAGGTTAGAGGAGAGGAGATTCCGCACAATACGTCGTAAAGGCTTTTTCACGGTAAGGACAATACGTGTTTGGAATTCCCTGCCCGAGGGAGTTGTAATGGCGGAATCTGTCAACACTTTTAAGAATGGGTTAGATAAATTCCTAATGGATAAGGATATCCAGGGGTATGGTGCATAGTCATGCATTATAGTTACTATAAATAGGGATAAAATGCAACGGCTGACAGCAGCATCAGTCAGAGATTTTAGTCAAATCATCATGCATAGGAGACCACAAATAGGTTGAACTCGATGGACAATTGTTTTTTTTCAACCTCAGATACTATGTTACTATGTTACTATGTTACTATATGTTGCTCATTATTAATGCATTTTTACATGACACACATAATGCTCCTTACACATATTCCGAACACTACTGCACAACCAACCCACTCACATGCACACAGCAATCACACTGCCACTAACACTGTGACCTCTGCCTCTTCTTGGCTACAGATGTGTCCTCATAAATATTGCCTCAATGCTAACATCTGGCAATTTTTTTTAATGAAAATGCATCTTATTTGCATTGCTATGTGGCTAGGATGCACAAGCAGCTTTTACTGATTAAAATGATATGCAGCATGCCTATATACTGTGTGAGACTGTGGATGTATCTGCATATGAAATGCTACACACAGAATATAGGCATGCCGCATATCATTTTAATCAGGAGAAGCTGCTGATGCCCCTAGGCATGTCAAATGCCCTAGGCAATTGCCTAATTTGCCTATGCCTATGGCCGGCTCTGGACACAACTGTAGCAAAAGATGCAAGGAATGCCACAACTGCATCCAAGTTAGAATCATGAGGAAGTATCCCCCCCGGACAGACCCCACCCTTTCACCAGACGCCACCTCCATTAGGGCTGCTTCCAGAAATTTCCCAAGCTGTTTCTCCATCCCAATCAGTCTCTTAAATAAACAACAGTATTCTGCCAACAGCTGATATTGTATCACTTGTCACAATACAAGATTTGTACTGCTGCCCATTTTGAACTATTCACTTCTAAATGATATGGGCATATTTTATGGCAGTCAATCTTTCCTTCACTTCAGAAAAGTTTAAATGTTTGACACCTTAGCATTACTAAACAAGAGGCATAAATAGTTTATACAGATTCTTAAATAAAGATGACTCTGAAATGGATCATTGCAAAAATTGTGAAAGATATTCTACGTGTTGAATAATAATGAATGTCTTAGCATTTTCCATAATATTAAGACAGCACCTGCAAACATTCAACAGAATGTAATTTAAATGTTTCATTTCTGTATGTGCTCTCAGTAGGATTGTAAGGGTAAATTTGGAAGCTCAAAGACTATTATTACTATAAAACACGTGCAGACTTACCCTACTGTTCCGGAAATCTAGAGTAAAGGTAAAAAAAAAAAGTTTTAAGTATTCTTGCTACCCAAGTTGCTCAGTCTCCTGAATGAGTTGATATCCAAGCTGGCTGGCTGGCTGGTGTTGTCTAACACAATAAAAAACAATTTCCTTATAAAAGTGTATTTATATATATTGTATCTCCTAGTAGTCGTACTATATTCGTACCCTCCTAGCACCACAACACTATCCTTTCCCAAACCCTTTACAGATAAACATTGCTTCAGTCAACTAATAATAACAAATGTTAGATCTAATTAAAATAAATACTTCTATTTATAAATCATCTGGGGTTTTTTTTTTGGTCCGGGCATCTTACCTCCAAAGAAAATGAGGGTAGAGTCAACATGACATCATTATGGTTCTTATGCTGATTAGGCAATTTTTATGCTGCAATAGCAAAAATAGTTACTAATACTCTGAACATGGCTAAATATTACATATAACTGACCCAAAAAGGCAGGCCTGCGAGTAGGTCTTATAAGCTTGACATATATAATAGAAATTATTTCAAGGGGAAGCAGTCTTGAACGATTCTGGTTGTTTTTAAAATTTCAAGTGCTCCCAATAAATCATTTAAACAATCAATCAATCAATCAATCAATCAATCAATCAATCATTGTTTCATTAGTCTACTCGAGAATGAAATCTGATTTGATTCATAGCAAAAATAGTGTGTAGACATCTTTTACAATGGTTACAAAGAGCAAACATAAACAATGCTAAAATGTTCCATTGTATGTCAATGGTGTAACTTCATATGACCTTTACATAGCAATAATTGGGGATTCTGCAGTGAGGATGTTATGCTACATTTTTAACATTTATTTCTCAAACATAACTTCCATGTTTTAAAGCAAAATATTGCAAAATTATAATAACTATCATAATATGCACAATACACTCTGACATTAATCTACAGGCTCCTCTACAAATATACAGTATAAATTATCATGTAATTTTTTTTTAAAAACATTTACTTATATAGCATTATACCGTATCTGTATATACAGTATTATAGGCTCTAAATGCCACTGTGTGGAATTTGTGATTTTGTGCCTACACATGAATTTCTAAGTGATCTTAAAGCCATCTATCTTGCATGCCTAGCTGTTCACATTAGAAATATTGATGGAATATGTCCTTTTATAACCCAAGATGCTATCAAACCTCTAGCACCCCCTTCATCCTTTCATCTCCACTTTAAGCCATCTTAAATGGGCCACATCCGCATCATGTTGAAAATTCCAACATTGGCTCCCAATGCCGGAATCCTGAACATAAATGTGCGGGGCGGCTAAGTGTTAGGTTGTGCCGGGGAGAGAGGGGTAGGTTTAGGCTGTGGGGGGAGGGTTAGGGTTAGACTGCGGGAATGGTTAGGCATCACTAGGGAGGGTTAGGCTATGGGGGGGTTAGGGTTAGGCTGTATAGAGGGAAGGTTAAGGTTACAGGGGTCAAGGATTAGGGATAGCATACTTACCTTGTAGGTGTCAGGATCCTGAGCGTCAGGATGCTGCTGTTGGTATTATGACCACCAGCATCTCAAGCGCTGGAATCATGAAAATATCCCCAAACAAAATACATGCCATTCATAAAAGTCTAAAATATTATGATAAGTGTAGGTGGAGTTGGCTAAGCCATACTCAAGAATATGAAGAAAGGAAAACAGGACAGAGAAGAAAAATGTAAGAAAAGGACAGAAGCAGTGGCTAACTAAAAAGAGTAGAGAGGGTGTTGAGATGAATAAAAGCATTGGGAGGACTGCCCAAATACAAAAAGAAAATTGTTATAGTGGAGAAGAAAGGATGAATATTAAAATACAAGGACCATATCAGATCCAAAAATGCATGTGGACCCAGTTCAGGTGCAAGTGGAGCTAACTGGACTGCTTCATTAAATAATAGCCAGGCTGGATGGATAAAAGTATTTTTCATAGGTTTATTTCTACGAAGGATACAAGGTCAGTGCTGCATAGCAGGTAATGTTCCGAAGTGGGTACTTGGGTGGAACAAACCCTAAGAAGATCACTACCGTAATCCGACTGTGAGAGGCTGCCTTCGGAGGGTTCTATAACTGTGGTAATGGATGCAAAGTTGCTGGACACGCTGCGGCAGCATCCACTGAGATGGACAGGCTAGGAGATCTAAGGCTGCAAACTGCACCAGACTGGAGGCCAAATGCAAGTACACTCAGGATGCTTTAGAAGCAAAACTGCAGAGCACTGAGTAGCCACACAGCTCCTGTGTGATGAGAGATGTTGCACTGACAATCTAATAGCCAGGAAACCTCAGCTAAATACCTGCTAGCTGACACTGATTGTCTCCAAACTCCTCGGTGCTTCCATACTGCCTGACTGGCTCCCACAGTCACATGCCCTCATACAAGATGGTGGCACCCACAAGCAGGTGCCACTGACCTACCACAGCTAGCCTCAAGTTGAACCCTTCTGCAGTGATTCCCATCATCCTGCCCGCACACAATATCCACCGCCAGTAGCCTGTCCCACTCCTGGTAGGACCCCGCCACAAGGCCCGGACTAGCAAGTTCCAGACTTCCTGAAGTCTGCCACCCCGCAATGTGACAGATCATGGCTACCAAATTTAATTTATGATATCTTGAGGAAGATGGCTGATTGACTGGCACAGGTAACTTTGCACATGGATGCTAAGATGACAGTCGATTCAGCTTGTTCTGATGCTTAGTGGATGAAGGGAGGTTCACTGGCAGGAAGAGGAACCTGGCAGAGAGAGGGATCAGGACAATAGCCAGCAAACACTTCTCCAGGTGGTAATCAGTTTTGGACAAAAACGCTGTGCAACCCCTCCAACAGCTTTTGGAGACCTGAGCTGAAAATGTATGTAATATAGAGGGACAAGGTACCATCTGTGTAAGAGCCTTAGAGCACTTTCTTTAATATGAATGCATAAAGGTCTGGAGGCAATATTATGTCTAATTTCCTGACAGTATTCCAAGGACGTACGGTGAGGTAAATGGCTCATGATTTACACACAATATGAGCCAAAGGGTTCATGTGGGCATTATACACAGGTGCAGCAGTATAAACTCCTGGATATTTGGTGAGTTTTTATCAGAGATGTGAGGAAAAGATAAGCAGTGCCTCACCTGCCATAGACTTTTTACTCCAAAGTTTTGACTATAACAAATATTAGAATAATACAAAGAAGATATTTCTAACATATTCTTTGTATTTTTCATATACAGTCAAACCTCTGGTTCAAACTTTAGTTTGACAGGAAAGGCTCTACCTCACCCCACCACACATCACTTCAGTATTCATAGTCCAATGTGGGGCCAATGTATGTTTTTTCTTCTCTGTGGGGGCCAATGTTTTTTTTTTTTACCATTGGGGGTGCATTAAGTCAATGTTTTCTATCTGTGCATGCATGTGAGTTGCACCGCACATGGGCACTCATTCCGAGTAATTCGCTCGCTAGCTGATTTTAGCAGCATTGCACACGCTAGGCCGCCGCCCTCTGGGAGTGTATCTTAGCGTAGCAGAATAGCGAACGAAAGAGTATCAGAATTGCGAATAAATAATTCTTAGCAGTTTTTGAGTAGCTCGAGACTTACTCCTACACTGCGATCAGCTCAGTCCGTTTCGTTCCTGGTTTGACATCACAAACACGCCCTGCGTTCGGCCAGCCACTTCACCGTTTCTCCAGACACTCCCGCTATTTATCCTGGCACGCCTGCGGTTTTCCGCACACTCCCGGAAAACGGTCAGTTTCTGCCCAGAAACACCCACTTCCTGTCAATCACACTCCGATCACTTCAACGATGAAAATTTTTCGTTCGGACGTGTGTAAATCTACTAAGTTTTGTGCATGTGTACCATGCGCATGGGCATTTTTGTCTTAATCGTTCCGTTGCGAAAATCGGCAATGAGCGAACAACTCGGAATATCCCCAATGGGGGGTAATTCAGAGTTGATTGTAGCACAGCAGCACATTTGTTAGCATTTGGGCAAAACCATGTGCACTGCAGGTGGGGGCAGATATAACATGTTCAGAGAGAGTTAGATTTGGGTGGGGTGTGTTCAAACTGAAATCTAAATTGCAGTGTAAAAATAAAGCAACCATTATTTACCCTGCCCAGAAACAAAATAACCCATCCAAATCTAACTCTCTCTGCAAATGTTATATCTGCCCCATCTGCAGTGCACATGGGGGGTAATTCCAAGTTGATCGCAGTAGGACATTTTTTAGCAGTTGGGCAAAACCATGGCCCTCATTCCGAGTTGATCGGTCGCAAGGCGAATTTAGCAGAGTTACACACGCTAAGCCGCCGCCTACTGGGAGTGAATCTTAGCTTCTTAAAATTGCGACCGATGTATTCGCAATATTGCGATTACTAACTACTTAGCAGTTTCAGAGTAGCTCCAGACTTACTCTGCCTGTGCGATCATTTCAGTGCTTGTCGTTCCTGGTTGACGTCACAAACACACCCAGCGTTCGCCCAGGCACTCCCACCGTTTCTCCGGCCACTCCTGCGTTTTTTCCGGAAACGGTAGCGTTTTCAGCCACACGCCCATGAAACGCCGTGTTTCCGCCCAGTAACACCCATTTCCTGTCAATCACATTACGTTCGCCGGAGCGAAGAAAAAGCCGTGAGTAAAAATACTTTCTTCATAGTAAAGTTACTTGGCGCAGTCGCAGTGCGAACATTGCGCATGCGTACTAAGCGGATTTTCACTGCGATGCGATGAAAAATACCGAGCGAACAACTCGGAATGAGGGCCCATGTGCACTGCAGGGGAGGCAGATATAACATTTGCAGAGAGAGTTAGATTTGGGTGGGTTATTTTGTTTTTGTGCAGGATAAATACTAGTGATGTGCACCGGAAATTTTTCGGGTTTTGTGTTTTGGTTTTGGATTTGGTTCCGCGGCCGTGTTTTGGATTCGGACACGTTTTGGCAAAACCTCCCTGAAAATTTTTTGTCGGATTCGGGTGTGTTTTGGATTCGGGTGTTTTTTTATAAAAAACCCTCAAAAACAGCTTAAATCATAGAATTTGGGGTCATTTTGATCCCATAGTATTATTAACCTCAATAACCATAATTTCCACTCATTTTCAGTCTATTCTGAACACCTCACACCTCACAATATTATTTTTAGTCCTAAAATTTGCACCGAGGTCGCTGGATGGCTAAGCTAAGCGACACAAGTGGCCGACACAAACACCTGGCCCATCTAGGAGTGGCACTGTAGTGTCAGACAGGATGGCACTTCAAAAAAATTGTCCCCAAATAGCACATGATGCAAAGAAAAAAAAAGGTGCACCAAGGTCGCTGGATGGCTAAGCTAAGCGACACAAGTGGCTGACACAAACACCTATCCCATCTAGGAGTGGCACTGCAGTGTCAGGCAGGATGGCACTTCAAAAAAATTGTCCCCAAACAGCACATGATGCAAAGAAAAAAAGAGGCACACCAAGGTCGCTGTGTGACTAAGCTAAGCGACACAAGTGGCCGACACAAACACCTGGCCCATCTAGGAGTGGCACTGCAGTGTCAGGCAGGATGGCACTTCAAAAAAATTGTCCCAAACAGCACATGATGCAAAGAAAAAAAGAGGCGCACCAAGGTCGCTGTGTGACTAAGCTAAGCGACACAAGTGGCCGACACAAACACCTGGCCCATCTAGGAGTGGCACTGCAGTGTCAGGCACGATGGCACTTCAAAACAATAGTCCCCAAACAGCACATGATGCAAAGAAAAATGAAAGAAAAAAGAGGTGCAAGATGGAATTGTCCTTGGGCCCTCCCACCCACCCTTATGTTGTATAAACAGGTCAGGCACACTTTAACGAACCCATCATTTCAGCGACAGGGTCTGCCATACGACTGTGACTGAAATGACTGGTTGGTTTGGGCCCCCACCAAAAAAGAAGCAATCAATCTATCCTTGCACAAACTGGCTCTACAGAGGCAAGATGTCCACCTCATCATCATCCTCCGATTCCTCACCCCTTTCACTGTGTACATCCCCCTCCTCACAGATTATTAATTCGTCCCCACTGGAATCCGCCATCTCAGGTCCCTGTGTACTTTCTGGAGGCAATTGCTGGTGAATGTCTCCACGGAGGAATTGATTATAATTCATTTTGATGAACATCATCTTCTCCACATTTTCTGGAAGTTTACTCGTACGCCGATTGCTGACAAGGTAAGCGGCTGCACTAAACACTCTTTCGGAGTACACACTGGAGGGTGGGCAACTTAGGTAAAATACAGCCAGTTTGTCCAAGGGCCTCCAAATTGCCTCTTTTTCCTGCCAGTATACGTACGGACTGTCTGACGTGCCAATTTGGATGCGGTCACTCATATAATCCTCCACCATTCTTTCAATGGTGGCAGAATCATATGCAGTGACAGTAGACGACATGTCAGTAATCGTTGGCAGGTCCTTCAGTCCGGACCAGATGTCAGCACTCGCTCCAGACTGCCCTGCATCACCGCCAGCGGGTGGGCTCGGAATTATTAGCCTTTTCCTCGCACCCCCAGTTGCGGGAGAATGTGAAGGAGGAGCTGTTGACGGGTCGCGTTCCGCTTGACTTGACAATTTTCTCACCAGCAGGTCTTTGAACCTCTGCAGACTTGTGTCTGCCGGAAAGAGAGATTCAACGTAGGTTTTAAATCTAGGATCGAGCACGGTGGCCAAAATGTAGTGCTCTGATTTCAACAGATTGACCACCCGTGAATCCTGGTTAAGCGAATTAAGGGCTCCATCCACAAGTCCCACATGCCTAGTGGAATCGCTCTGTTTTAGCTCCTCCTTCAATGTCTCCAGCTTCTTATGCAAAAGCCTGATGAGGGGAATGACCTGACTCAGGCTGGCAGTGTCTGAACTGACTTCAACGTGTGGCAAGTTCAAAGGGTTGCAGAACCTTGCACAACGTTGAAATCATTCTCCACTGCGCTTGAGTCAGGTGCATTCCCCCTCCTTTGCCTATATCGTGGGCAGATGTATAGGCTTGAATGGCCTTTTGCTGCTCCTCCATCCTCTGAAGCATATAGAGGGTTGAATTCCACCTCGTTACCACCTCTTGCTTCAGATGATGGCAGGGCAGGTTCAGGAGTGTTTGGTGGTGCTCCAGTCTTCGGCACGCGGTGGCTGAATGCCGAAAGTGGCCCGCAATTCTTCGGGCCACCGACAGCATCTCTTGCACACCCCTGTCGTTTTTTAAATAATTCTGCACCACCAAATTCAATGTATGTGCAAAACATGGGACGTGCTGGAATTTGCCCAAATGTAATGCATGCACAATATTGGTGGCATTGTCCGATGTCACAAATCCCCTGGAGAGTCCAATTGGGGTAAGCCATTCTGCGATGATGTTTCTCAGTTTCCGTAAGAGGTTGTCAGCTGTGTGGCTCTTATTGAAAGCGGTGATACAAAGCGTAGCCTGCCTAGGAACAAGTTGGCGTTTGCGAGATGCTGCTACTGGTGCCGCCGCTGCTGTTCTTGCTGCGGGAGGCAATACATCTACCCAGTGGGCTGTCACAGTCATATAGTCCTGAGTCTGCCCTGCTCCACTTGTCCACATGTATGTGGTTAAGTGGACATTGGGTACAACTGCATTTTTTAGGACACTGGTGACTCTTTTTCTGAGGTCTGTGTACATTTTCGGTATCGCCTGCCTAGAGAAATGGAACCTAGATGGTATTTGGTACCGGGGACACAGTACCTCAATCAAGTCTCTAGTTGCCTCTGAATTAACGGTGGATAACGGAACCACGTTTCTGACCACCCAGGCTGACAAGACCTGAGTTATCCGCTTTGCAGCAGGATGACTGCTGTGATATTTCATCTTCCTCGCAAAGGACTGTTGGACAGTTAATTGCTTACTGGAAGTAGTACAAGTGGTCTTCCGACTTCCCCTCTGGGATAACGATCACCTCCCAGCAGCAACAACAGCAGCACCAGCAGCAGTAGGCGTTACACTCAAGGATCCATTGGAGGAATCCCAGGCAGGAGAGGACTCGTCAGACTTGCCAGTGACATGGCCTGCAGGACTATTGGCTTTCCTGTGTAAGGTGGAAATTGACACTGAGGGAGTTGGGGGTGTGGTTTGCAGGAGCTTGGTTACAAGAGGAAGGGATTTAGTGGTCAGTGGACTGCTTCCACTGTTATCCAAAGTTTTTGAACTTGTCACTGACTTCTGATGAATGCGGACTAGGTGACGTATAAGGGAGGATGTTCCTAGGTGGTTAACGTCCTTACCCCTACTTATTACAGCTTGACAAAGGCAACACACGGCTTTACACCTGTTGTCCGCATGTGTGTTGAAATAATTCCACACCGAAGAAATGATTTTTTTTGTATTTTGACCAGGCATGTCAATGGCCATATTCGTCCCACGGACAACAGGTGTCTCCCCGGGTGCCTGACTTAAACAAACCACCTCACCATCAGAATCCTCCTTGTCAATTTACTCCCCAGCGCCAGCAACACCCATATCCTCATCCTGGTGTACTTCAACAGTGACATCTTCAATTTGACTATCAGGAACTGGACTGCGGGTGCTCCTTCCAGCACTTGCAGGGGGCGTGCAAATGGTGGAAGGCGCAAGCTCTTTCCGTCCAGTGTTGGGAAGGTCAGGCATCGCAACCAACACAATTGGACTCTCCTTGGGGATTTGTGATTTAGAAGAACGCACAGTTCTTTGCTGTGCTTTTGCCAGCTGAAGTCTTTTCATTTTTCTAGAGGGAGGATGAGTGCTTCCATCCTCATGTGAATCTGAACCACTAGCCATGAACATAGGCCAGGGCCTCAGCCGTTCCTTGCCACTCCGTGTCGTAAATGGCATATTGGCAAGTTTACGCTTCTCATCAGACACTTTCAATTTTGATTTTTGGGTCATTTTACTGAACTTTTGTTTTTTGGATTTTACATGCTCTCTACTATGACATTGGGCATCGGCCTTGGCAGACGACGTTGATGGCATTTCTTCGTCTCGGCCATGACTAGTGGCAGCAGCTTCAGCACAAGGTGGAAGTGGATCTTGATATTTTCCTATTTTAACCTCCACATTTTTGTTCTCCATTTTTTAATGTGTGGAATTATATGCCAGTATCATTAGCAATGGCCTACTACTATATATACTGCGCACAACTGAAATGCACCACAGGTATGGATGGATAGTATACTTGACGACACAGAGGTAGGTAGAGCAGTGGCCTTCCGTACCGTACTGCTATATATACTGGTGGTCACTGTCAGCAAAACTCTGCACTGTACTCCTCCTATATAATATACTGGTGGTCCCCAGTGCCCACAATAAAGCAGTGTGAGCACAGATATATGCAGCACACTGAGCACAGATATGGAGTGTTTTTCAGGCAGACAACGTATACTGGTGGTCACTGTCAGCAAAACTCTGCACTGTACTCCTCCTATATAATACAGCTGATCCCCAGTCCCCACAATTAAGCAGTGTGAGCACAGATATATGCAGCACACTGAGCACAGATATGGAGTGTTTTTCAGGCAGACAACGTATACTGGTGGTCACTGTCAGCAAAACTCTGCACTGTACTCCTCCTATATAATACTGCTGCTCCCCAGTCCCCACAATTAAGCAATAAGCACAAATATTATTAATAAACGGAGAGGACGCCAGCCACGTCCTCTCCCTAACATTTCCAATGCACGAGTGAAAATGGCGGCGACGCGCGGCTGCTTATATAGAATCCGAATTTCGCGAGAATCCGACAGCGGGATGATGACGTTCGTATGCGCTCGGGTTAACCGAGCCATACGGGAGAATCCGAGTATGCCTCGGACCCGTGTTAAATGGGTGAACTTCGGGGGGGTTCGGTTTCCGAGGAACCGAACCCGCTCATCACTAGTAAATACTGGCAGCTTTATTTTTACACTGCAATTTAGATTGCAGATTGAACACACCACACCCAAATCTAACTCTCTCTGCACATGTTATATCTGCCTCCCCTGCAGTGCACATGGTTTTGCCCAACTGCTAAAAAATGTCCTGCTGCGATCAATTTGGAATTACCCCCATGGTTTTGCACAACTGCTACAAAGTTGCTGCTACGATCAGGTTGGAATTACCCCCTAACATCCCAATGGTGTTCATATCGAGTCAGAGTATATATTAAGACACATGCACAAAGAAGCGCATTAGAACTGTATTTGGTGTTCCTGGGCAGTTAGCTAATCAAACACAGATGTAACATAGTATGGATGTTGTAAAGGGGGGTTTCTTTTTTCTCCTTCTATTAATCCAGAGGTTCCCAAACTGTTTGCCGTGGCTCCCTGGGGTGCCTCGGGACACTTGCAGGGGTGCCCTGGGTTGGTGGTCCAGGACCAATTCAAATTATTCATTGTCAATATAATAGGCAAAACCAGTGCTGGTGGCTGCCAGTCATAAAATATGTGGCCAAACAGAAGCAAATCTTGTCCCTCACCACACAACTGACCCTAAGGATGACATATAAACACGATCTACTGTACTTAATGTAATATTTCTTTTTAAATTTCTCAATAAGAAATTTTTGGCCTATGGGTGCCGTGAAAAAAATTCTGATATTCTAGGGCGCCGTAATTCAAAAAATTTTGGAAACCACTGTATTAATCTCTTATTCCTAAATCAAATGTATTATTTTTATCATTTAATAACTTCTCATAGTTAATCACTAAATATATATACATTCTAATAACAAACTCACAAAGGTTGTACCTGGAAATATACCTGTAAATGCATTGGGAATATTCTATTCAAGAAAGATTTGCACAGCAACATAAAGAAAGTAAATGGTATTTTCATTAACAAGTGATCTTCAATAATATTCGCATACAGTAATATTACATTATTTGCACATTGTAAATTACCATGCAATATTTTCATGTTTAAACTATATAGGAGAGCAATGTAAGAAAGAGTATGAGATAAGTGTATGTATGCGTGTAAATATATATGTATATATATTAATATATATATATATTTATATATATACACTGCTCAATAAAATCAAGGGAACACTAAAATAACACATCCTAGATCTGAATGAATGAATGAAATATTCTTATTAAATACTTTGTTCTTTACATGGTTGAATGTGCTGACAACAAAATCACACAAAAATTATCAATGGAAATCAAATTTATTAACCCATGGAGGTCTGGATTTGGAGTCACACTCCAAATTAAAGTGGAAAAAAACACTACAGGCTGATCCAACTTTGATGTAATGTCCTTAAAAAAAGTCAAAATGAGGCTCAGTAGTGTGTGTGGCCTCCACATGCCTGTATGACCTCCCTACAACGCCTGGGCATGCTCCTGATGAGGTGGAGGATGGTCTCCTGAGGGATCTCCTCCCAGACCTGGACTAAAGCATCCGCCAACTCCTGGACAGTCTGTGGTGCAACGTGGCGTTGGTCGATGGAGCGAGACATGATGTCCCGGATGTGCTCAATTGGATTCAGTACTGGGGAACGGGCGGGCCAGTCCATAGCATCAATGCCTTCGTCTTGCAGGAACTGCTGACACACTCCAACCACATGAGGTCTAGCATTGTCTTGCATTAGGAGGAACCCAGGGCCGACCGCACCAGCATATGGTCTCACAAGGGGTCTGAGGATCTCATCTCGGTACCTAATGGCAGTCAGGCTACCTCTGGCGAGCACATGGAGGGCTGTGCGGTCCCCCAAAGAAATGCCACCCCACACCATTACTGACCCATTGCCAAACTGGTCATGCTGGAGGATGTTGCAGGCAGCAGAACGTTCTCCTTGGCGTCTCCAGACTTTGTCACGTCTGTCACATGTGCTCAGTGAGAACCTGCTTTCATCTGTGAAGAGCACAGGGCGCCAGTGGCGAATTTACCAATCTTGGTGTTCTCTGGCAAATGCCAAACGTCCTGCATGGTGTTGGGCTGTAAGCACAACCCCCACCTGTGGACGTCGGGCCCTCATACCACCCTCATGGAGTCTGTTTCTGATCGTTTGAGTTGACACATGCACATTTGTGGCTTGCTGGAGATCATTTTGCAGGGCTCTGGCAGTGCTCCTCCTGTTCTTCCTTGCACAAAGGCGGAGGTAGCGGTCCTGCTGCTGGGTTGCTGCCCTCCTACGGCCTCCTCCATGTCTCCTGATGTACTGGTTTGTCTCCTGGTAGCGCCTCCGTGCTCTGGACACTACGCTGACAGACACAGCAAACCTTCTTGCCACAGCTCGCATTGACGTGCCATCCTGGATGAGCTGCACTACCTGAGCCACTTGTGTGGGTTGTAGACTCCGTCTCATGCTACCACTAGAGTGAAAGCACCGCCAGCTTTCAAAAGTGACCAAAACATCAGCCAGAAAGCATAGGAGCTGAGAAGTGGTCTGTGGTCACCACCTGCAGAACAACTCCTTTATTGGGGGTGTCTTGCTAATTGCCTATAATTTCCACCAGTTGTCTATTCCATTTGCACAACAGCATGTGAAATTGATTGTCAATCAGTGTTGCTTGGACCGTTTGATTTCACAGAAGTGTGATTGACTTGGAGTTACATTGTGTTGTTTAAGTGTTCCCTTTATTTTTTTGAGCAGTTTATATATATATATATATATATATATATATATCAGTGACGTGCGGTGGGGTGAGGCAGAGCCTTTCCTGTCATACTTATGTTTAAACCAGAATTTTGACTGAATAAAGTATATGAATAATACAAATAATTTGTTTGAAATATCTTCTTTGCATTATTCTAATAATTTTTATAGCCAAAACTCTGGAGTAAAAAGTCTATGGCAGGTGAGGCAGTGCCTCACCTTCTAATCTTTTCAGCACATCTCTGATCAAACCTCACCAAATTTCCAGGAGTTTGTACTGCTGCACCTGTCTATAATGCCCCCACGTACCCTTTGGCTTATATATTGCATGGATTTCTGGCTCTGGGGTTAGCCAGTGCCTCCTGAGCCATTTAGCTCACCGCACGTCCCTGATATATATATATATATACAAAGTCCAAACACCTGCACTCCCGCTGAAGTACATGCAGCCCAGGTGCTCTCCCAGCAACGCAGGGGGAGTGGGGCATGTGACATCCTGCACAAATCTAAAAACAGCAGGGACAATAACAAGAAAGATATATATAATATAATCATATAGGCCAATCTGATTACTCACATATTTAGGAGCATGCATGGGACAATAAATAGCCGAGCCGAACAGGTCACTTTGGATAGTGTGCGGCATTGAGGTTGACGGGACTGGATAGTAACCAATGTCAATGATTCGGCGGTATGCAGAGGAGGAGAGACAGAGGTACTGCATTGGTGGAGGTGTATAAATTCAGTTTCTATGGGCACTTTTGAATAACTGATCCTGATGACGATTGAGACATTACATCAGGGGTGGGGAACCTCCGGCCCACGGGCCGTATAAGACCCGCAAAGCCATTTGGTCTGGCCCACCAGCTTGTGTCAGTGAGACACGCTGCCGCTCAGTCCGGCGGCAGCGTGTCTCAGCTGTCAGAACAGGGAGGAGAGAGCGGCTGTCGGGTGGGAGCGGCGGCGTGTATGACTTGAAACCAGCTGCCGGTTCGTGAGCCAATCAGAGCTCGTAGACCAGCAGCCAATCAGAAGCCGTGGCTGCCGGTCCGTGAGCTCTGATTGGCTCTCGAACCGGCGGCTGGTTTCAAGTCCTACATGCCGCCGCCGCCCAACAAGGCCGCGCTCTCCTTCGTGTCCCGCCGAAAGCAGCATGGAACCAGCACGGAGGGGAGGGGGGGGCAGGGCAGGGCATCTGTATACCTGGCACTGTGGGGGGCATCTGTATACCTGGCACTGTGGGGGGCATCTGTATACCTGGCACTGTGGGGGGCATCTGTATACCTGGCACTGTGGGGACATCTGTATACCTGGCACTATGAGGGGCATCTGTATACCTGGCACTATGGGGGCATTTGTATACCTGGCACTGTGGAGGCATTTGTATACCTGGCACTGTGGGGGCATCTGTATACCTGGCACTGTGGGGACATCTGTATACCTGGCACTGTGGGGACATCTGTATACCTGGCACTGTGAGGGGCATCTGTATACCTGGCACTGTGAGGGGCATTTGTATACCAGGCACTGTGAGGGGCATTTGTATACCTGGCACTGTGAGGGGCATTTGTATATCTGGCACTGTGAGGGGCATCTGTATACCTGGCACTGTGGGGGCAATTGTGGATCTGGCACCGCACTATTGGGGGCATATGTGTATCACGTCCCATTTTAACTGGCCACACCCATTTTTTGACGCGCGCGCCTCTAAGGGGCAGACCTACTGGGGGGCAGGGTAATTTTTTAAGTTGAGAATTTTTGTATGGCCCCCAAAGGATTTTATAAATATCCAAATGGCCCTCGGTAGAAAAAAGGTTCCCCACCCCTGCATTATATAGAAACGTTGATCTACAAGATCTACTGTCTTTTTGACCATTACAGAGACCTTTGAGTGCCACCTGACTTTGTGGTTTATATATATATATATATATATATATTAGTGATGAGCGGGCTCGGTTCCTCGGGATCCGAACCCCCCGAACTTCATCCATTTTACACGGTTCCGAGGCAGCCTCGGATCTTCCCGCCTTGCTCGGTTAACCCGAGTGCGCCCGAACGTCATCATCACGCTGTCGGATTCTCGCAAAATTTGTATTGTATATAAGGAGCCACGCGTCGCCGCCATTTTCACTTGTGCATTGGAGATGATAGCGAGAGGATGTGCAGCGTTCTCTCAATTTCTGTGTTCAGTGTGCTGCAAATATCTGCTCAGTGTGCTGCAAATATCTGTGCTCAGTGTGCTGAAAATATCTACGTTCTCTGCCTGAGAAACGCTCCACATCTGTGATGCATTGTAGTATATAGTAGGAGGACAGTGCAGAATGTTGCTGACCACCAGTATTATATAGCAGTACGGTACAGTAGTCCACTGCTCTACCTACCTCTGTGTCGTCAAGTATACTATGCATCCATACCTGTGCTGCATTTTAGTTGTGCGCAATATATAGTAGGAGGGGACAGTGCAGAATGTTGATGTGACCACCAGTATATATATAGCAGTATGGTATAGTAGTCCACTGCTCTACCTACCTCTGTGTCGTCAAGAAAACTATACATCTATACCTGTGCTGCATTTTAGTTGTGCGCAGTATGTAGTAGGTGGGGACAGTGCAGAATGTTGCTGTGACCACCAGTGTATATATATAGCAGTACGGTACAGTAGTCCACTGCTCTACCTACCTCTGTGTCGTCAAGTATACTACAAAAGTTCAGTAAAATGACCCAAAAATCTAAATTAAAAGCGTCTGATAAGAAGCGTAAACTTGGCAATATGCCATTTACGACACGGAGTGACAAGGAACGGCTGAGACCCTGGCCTATGTTCATGGCTAGTGGTTCAGATTCACATGAGGATGGAGGCACTCATCCTCTCTCTAGAAAACTACAGTGCCACTCCTAGATGGGCCAGGTGTTTGCGTCGGCCACTTGGGTCTCTTAGCTTAGCCACACAGCTACCTCATTGCACCTCTTTTTTTCTTTGCATCATGTGCTGTTTGGGGACTATTTTTTAAGTGCCATCCTGCCTGACACTGCAGTGCCACTCCTAGATGGGCCAGGTGTTTGTGTCGGCTACTTGGGTCGCTTAGCTTAGTCACACAGCTACCTCATTGCACCTCTTTTTTTCTTTGCATCATGTGCTGTTTAGGGACTATTTTTTAAATCTGCCATCCTGTCTGACACTGCAGTGCCACTCCTAGATGGGCCAGGTGTTTGTGTCGGCCACTTGGGTCGCTTAGCTTAGCCACACAGCTACCTCATTGCACCTCTTTTTTTCTTTGCATCATGTGCTGTTTGGGGACTATTTTTTAAATCTGCCATCCTGTTTGACACTGCAGTGCCACTCCTAGATGGGCCAGGTGTTTGTGTCGGCAACTTGGGTTGCTTAGCTTAGCCACACAGCTACCTCATTGCACCTCTTTTTTTCTTTGCATCATGTGCTGTTTGGGGACTATTTTTTAAATCTGCCATCCTGTCTGACACTGCAGTGCCACTCCTAGATGGGCCAGGTGTTTGTGTCGGCCACTTGGGTCGCTTAGCTTAGCCATCCAGCAACCTCAGTGCAAATTTTAGGACTAAAAATAATATTGTGAGGTGGGAGGTGTTCAGAATAGACTGAAAATGAGTGGAAATTATGGTTATTGAGGTTAATAATACTATGGGATCAAAATGAAACCCAAATTCTATGATTTAAGCTGTTTTTGAGGGGTTTTTTTTATATAAAAACACCCGAATCCAAAACACACCCGAATCCGACAAAAAAAATTCAGTGAGGTTTTGCCAAAACGCGTTCGAATCCAAAACACGGCCGCGGAACCGAATCCAAACACAAAACCCGAAAAATTTCCGTTGCACATCACTAATATATATATATATATATATATATATATAAATACATATATACAGTATATATACTGGATAGATAGATAGATAGATAGATAGATAGATAGATAGATAGATAGATAGATAGATAGATTACTGGGGAAATGTAACGGCAAAATGTAATTTGCACTGATTTATTAATGAATGCTGGAGAACATTTATCTGAAGTAACATCTATGGAAAATATAGATTTTCGATTATATATTTGTGTGTGTGTGTGTGTGTGTGTGTGTGTGTGTGTGTGTGTGTGTGTGTGTGTGTGTGAGAGAGAGATAGAGAGAGGTAGAAGAGAGAGCTTATTGAAGAGAGAGTGAAGATTCTGTACATAGGGCCTAATTTAGATGTGGTTGAAGCAGCAGCAGCAGCAGCGTACGCAGGTTGAAGCCCAGTGGAGTGTGCGCACGTGCAGCAGCTGCACTGCGCGGGCACACACAGTGAGATGCGACTGCTTGATTGACAGGCAGAGGCTGGGGAGAGGCATGTCGGCGGCATTTGGGGGGTGCAATCCAGACAATGAAGGTGTGTCTGGACCATTCGCGGAGCAGGCCACAGCAGCTGCATGGCGTCACACGCAGCTGCTGTGACCAAAAACATGGCGGGTTGCCGCCTGCTTTCGCATCTAGGCTGCGTAGCCAGAGAGCTACTTGTCAGGTGTGAAAGCATCGCCGCCATGTGATGCTTTCACATGTCTGCTGGGGGGCAGGACCTGGCAAGCGGGGCGGACTGTCCCTGTGCTGGGCGTACCCCCACATGCCAAAGATTTTGAACGTAGATGTGCGTTTTATTCACACATCTATGATCAGCTCTGAATTAGGATTTTAGTACATGCATTACATAGCTAATACATTAAGGCCAATAAACATGAAGTGACATAGGCATTTTGGTGAAAGTCGTTGCATACAGAAACGCTGAATCACTCACATTGGAGGCCATACTTGGATGATCTGCACATATAGTAGCATAGGACTGCTGCAAGTATGAAAGAGGTCACGGATTGTGACATCTAAAGATACACAAAGCTTGACTGCAATGTCTGTAGTGGGTGTCTCAGACCTTGCACATTCGGATACATGGCCAACTGTACAGGGAAGAACATTGTAGCGGCATTGGCATAAAGTCACAGACACAACTACAGGAAAAGACGCAAGAAATGCCACAACTGCCTCCAAGTTAGAATCAGTCCCTATGAGGCAGTATCCCACCCCCCACCCCTTCCTTGAAAGACCCCACCCTTTCAACAGATCCCACCACTATTATGGCTGATAAAGCTCTGGAGGCAATATTATGTATAATTTCCTCCCAGTTCTCAATGTCGTTCAAGGTCTTTCTCCCAGGCCCTCTTCTGTGGGTCTTTATCAGTGGAGCCAAGTAAATTAAGTCCTTCATGTAAGGTGGATACCAGATTCTTGGTAGAAAACTGTCTGAGACAAACTATTTCAAAGTTAGTGAGAGGTCTGGAGCAGAGTCTAGACTTCATAGTGGAATAAAAGCACTTATTTGGTATCAAGAATTTATTTAGCAGTAAGTAATTTGCTTTTCTTGACTAATGAGTGATAGATCACAGGTTAATGTGTTTAGCAACTAAGCTCTGACAAAATAGCATAGACTATATGTATGTCGTATCTGTTTATATTCAATCTTAAAAACATTAGATTTCACATTTGAAATCAGAGACCTGTCTTCCTGTGATTATGAAATTGCTTGTTTGTTTAGCATATACATTCTAACTTTACTGTCTGCTCTTGGCAGTGGAAACTATCTTGTTTTGCACAAGTTTTGAATATGTATTTTTAGACGAAGGATGTTTTGCAATGTTTATATATCCTTACAGATTGAATGAGTAATGTAGAAGAATGCAAATGATGTGGAAAGGAAGCTGACATGTTGAGAGAGGCTCACTATACAGAGATGCAAATTAATTGAAACACCTAAAAAACACAAGACAAAATGCAGAAAAAGAATAATATGCACAGTACTGAGTTTATGTTACAGTTTGCTTTTCTATGTAAGTGACTGTAGCTTATAGTAGAACTGTTGTATTTTTTCACAATGTTATTTTATTGTGGTATTGTCTCACATCTATAATGTACCCTTAGCCAAAGCAGTTGCGGAAATTGGACTGATGCGGAAGTTAGTAATTTGCGAGGTGTACTTTGCCATACTTTGTAGTGATACAAAATGGCATAGATGAGAGCAGCATTTGGAGGGCATGCTGGTTCTTTTAATACCATCTGGAAAATATAAGGGTGACTCAATTTAGATATATTTTTGTTTGGGATATTATCATGTACCTTACGTAAAGTAAGTATATGGCCCCGAGTGGGACCTGTTATTATGCAGTGTTAGGGAACACCAGAATCAGAGAAGTCACACTGATGGTATAATGAGCAGACAGTCCCACAGACACAGTCAGGCTGGTCGTTGGTTGTGATTCTGGAACTGGAGTCAGGGGATCAGAATGCACAGAGTTCTTGTGTAAGAACCGGGCCGGCCAAATGAAAGTTCTTATCATAAATGACAAATAAAGGGATTATTCATAAGTGACTGAGGTACCGACAGCTGAGGCAATACGGGAAGCTGAAGTCAAGGTACCTCCTTATGGGGTTGGTAACTGCAGTGGCTGAGGTGTAACTGGGGTTAGGCTGTGGGAAGCTAAACCATCTTGTGGATGGTAAGAACCATAGTTCGGGTCTGTAGGTAGCAGCTCGTGAGGAACTGGCCCCCTGGGATTGCTGGAGGAGTAGCCGGATGCTAGGTTTTCCAGGCTACGGAGCACGCACCCAGTAGCTGGGTGTAAGATATTGCACTGGCAAGAATTCCTAAAAAGATTAACCGCTATATACTCGCAAACAGCTCCTGATTTGCTCCTGAGGGTTTGCCTGCCAGTGATATGCTATTGGCTCCTGCGGTCACCTGACCTTCCAAGATGGCAGCGCCCGGAGCCAGAGACCTCTGCAGTCAGACCTTGCTCCCTGGACTCCTGCCTGCAGTCAGCGCCAACCGCCTGCAGCTCGCATCACCCCCAGAGTGTCCCCACCAGACGTCCGGATGGGTAAGTGTCAGCGCTCCCTGTGCCCGTTACCCCGATCCGTGACAGACAGCCTTGGAGCTGTGGTGCGGAGAAGGTAAAGAAGCGATGTAGAACTCACTGAGAAGCAGTGCAGACTGAAGTATCAATTAATAGACAGTCTACTTTAATCAGAAATGAGCAGACAAGTTGTGAAGCAGAAGACTAGCTTGAAGACACTAAATGGAAGTACACTGAAGACTTGCAGGGAGAAAGATACTGTCTCACAGGTAGCAGAGTGGGAGCGGCTTGCACAGTTCCAAGGACCAGGAGTACATGTTCAGGGACTATATTGGAAACAGAAGGAACACACTGGAGAGTGAGCACACATAAGAGCAATGGGCCTAATTCAGACCTGGTTGCAAGCAGGCAATATTTGCACTGCTGCGACCAGGTAGTCCCCGCCTACAGGGGGAGGGGGTATTCGCTGTGCAGGGGTGTGATCGGATGTGCAGAGAGTTGCACAAATAAAAGTTTGTGCAGTCTCTGCACAGCCCAGGACTTACTCTTGCCATGCGATGATCGGGGTGGGAGCTGACATCAGAAACCCTCCTTCCAAAGGGGAGGACACGTCTGCGTTTTCCCAGACACTCCCTGGAAATGGTCAGTTGCCACTCACAAACGGCCTCTTTCTGTCAATCTTCTTGCGTTCGCCGGTGCGATCGCTTTCTTCGTTCATCCTGACGCTGTCCGGCAATCCCCATCACTGGGGGGCGATGCACCTGCGTATTATGGTGCATACGCATGCGCAGTTCTGATCTGATCGCAGCACTGCAAAAAAGCTAGCATGCAATCAGGTCTGAATGACCCCCAATGTTCCATGTTGTTCTGATTGTGTATTAATGACAGGTGCAGTTTTAAAAAGGGCACTCTTGCAGTGGATAGGAGGAAGCAGTCATTTGAGAGGTTGTGACTGGATAATAGTGTTCAGCTTATCAGAATCATCATGGCTGTGCCCAGGCAAGTTAGGGAATCATTGACATCTACAGTATATGGAACAGGATGGTTTATTTTAAAGAAGCACTCATGGCCAGGGTATGTAAGACTAAGTCCCCAATTTGTGACAGGTTCAAGGAGGTGTTCTCATGTAAACAGGTGAGGACCAGACATACAGTGACTTGCTAAAGTATTGATTCCCTTGGCTTTTTACCTATTTTGTTACATTACAACCTGTAATTTAATTTTTTTTTTAATCTGAATTTTATGTTATGGATCTGCACAAAATGGTCTAATTGGTGAAGTTAAATGAGAAAAATGTATATAAAAAATATATTTTTTAGACCCTCCCATCATTCTTGGTAATACTGGCTTGCAGCCATGACATGTTCTCATCTCTCTTAACGGCACAGATGAAACTATGACCAACTTCTGTTGAACTACACTGCTCAAAAAAATAAAGGGAACACTTAAACCCTGATGTATATTAGACACCTGTTTCAGACCGATCTTTTGCAAATAAATGGGGTAGGTGATAGTCCAGACAATAATGATGATGACTGCAGCTATGGATGTAAAAATGGGCAGTATAGGCTTTCACATACATAGATCTTTGGAATATACACTGTCGAAGTCGAAAAATATTGCAGTACACACATCACGTACAAACTACACACAGATGGCCTCCATGCGCGTACTTGCTCTGCCGTGCGTGCACATATTCGCAATTTGCGTATGGTTGCTCCCGCGGTCCTGCGTATTTGCGCGTGGTATGAGTAATTACGGTAGTGTTTGTAATCTCATGGAAAAGCCATAAAAACACATTACATATTTTATCCAAATAGTGCACAATGTACACATAGTCTCCCTGCACCACACCAGCAAGTTACACTAGTTTAAATTTTATCAGAACAAAGGGATTCACCTTTACAGGATAGGAGGGGACAGAACTAGGTTATAAGGTGGTGTTTGGTATCCAGTTGTAGGGTATATTAAGGGCAATATTCCGGTGATGGTTTGCAGAAGATCGCACGCTCCTGCGAATAGTTATGTGCAGGAGCAGAATATAAATATTAACTGTATTTACTGTACACTTGGTATGCGGCGGGAACCCAGAGGAGACCATCTGCAAGTGCACCTGGTACAGACATCGCCCACCTATTCAAACCGACCTATGACCTCTCCTATACTGTAAATGACCATCCCTGTGTCCAATGGACAAAGAGATTACAGTTTCCATTGTGTTAGGTTTTGGACTATTGTATAAAAAGCCAGCTGCATGCCTGGTCACACACAGACTCTGAAGGTCATCTCCCTTGATGACTTAGGACCGGCTGGGAAGCGCAGGCAAAACCAAAACGTATGTACCATTGACTGTAGCCAATTTTTCTATTGTATTGTTGTTTATTGTAACCCCCTCTCAGCAATTATATGTTGGTGTGTCGGAACCCAGCATCTTAAATACAATCTGGTGTCGTGTCTCTTTTCCCTGCTAAGGTTATAAGCGTATTTCAGTCACACGTGTAGCTGCAAAGTGCTCACGGCGTGTCTTTTGGTGTGTACGCACTGCGTGTACTTTGTACAGCCAGCGCGGCAAAGTGTGTACATAGTACGGGGCTTTGTACGCTAATGGTGTAAAAAGTACGTAGGCTAAGGTTTGCTCACAGCGGCCGCAGCGGCTCCATTTTAAAGTGTATTTAATGTGTTTTTAAAGTGTTGCTTTTATTCCTGTATGTAAATCGACGTTTACAACACTGCTCCAAAAAATAAAGGGAACACTAAAATAACACATCCTAGATCTGAATGAATTAAATATTCTTATTAAATACTTTGTTCTTTACATAGTTGAATGTGCTGACAACAAAATCACACAAAAATTATCAATGGAAATCAAATTTATTAACCTATTGAGGTCTGAATTTGGAGTCACACTCAAAATTAAAGTGGAAAAACACACTACAGGCTGATGCAACGTTGATGTAATGTCCCTAAAACAAGTCAAAATGAGGCTCAGTAGTGTGTGTGTGGCCTCCACGTGCCTGTATGACCTCCCTACAATGCCTGGGCATGCTCCTGATGAGGTGGCGGATGGTCTCCTGAGGGATCTCCTCCCAGACCTGGACTAAAGCATCCGCCAACTCCTGGACAGTCTGTGGTGCAACGTGGCGTTGGTGGATGGAGCGAGACATGATGTCCCAGATGTGCTCAATTGGATTCAGGTCTGGGGAACGGGCGGGCCAGTCCATTGCATCAATGCCTTCATCTTGCAGGAACTGCTGACACACTCCAGCCACATGAGGTCTAGTATTGTCTTGCATTAGGAGGAACCCAGGGCCAACCACACCAGCATATGGTCTCACAAGAGGTCTGAGGATCTCATCTCGGTACCTAATGGCAGTCAGGCTATCTTTGGCGAGCACATGGAGGGCTGTGCGGCCCCCCAAAGAAATGCCACCCCACACCATTACTCTCCCACTGCCAAACCGGTCATGCTGGAGGATGTTGCAGGCAGCAGAACGTTCCCCTTGGCGTCTTCAGACTCTGTCACGTCTGTCACATGTGCTCAGTGAGAACCTGCTTTCATCTGTGAAGAGCACAGGGCGTCAGTGGCAAATTTGCCAATCTTGGTGTTCTCTGGCAAATGCCAAACGTCCTGCACGGTGTTGGGCTGCAAGCACAACCCCCACCTGTGGACGTCGGGCCCTCATACCACCCTCATGGAGTCTGTTTCTGATCGTTTGAGTAGACACATGCACATTTGTGGCTTGCTGGAGGTCATTTTGCAGGGCTCTGGCAGTGCTCCTCCTGTTCCTCCTTGCACAAAGGCGGAGGTAGCGGTCCTGCTGCTGGGTTGTTGCCCTCCTACGGCCTTCTCCACGTCTCCTGATGTACTGGCCTGTCTCCTGGTAGCGCCTCCATGCTCTGGACACTGCGCTGACAGACACAGCAAACCTTCTTGCCACAGCTCGCATTGATGTGCCATCCTTTATGAGCTGCACTACCTGAGCCACTTGTGTGGGTTGTAGACTCCATCTCATGCTACCACTAGAGTGAAAGCACCGCCAGCTTTCAAAAGTGACCAAACCATCAGCCAGAAATCATAGGAGCTGAGAAGTGGTCTGTGGACACCACCTGCAGAACAACTCCTTTATTGGGGGTGTCTTGCTAATTACCTATAATTTCCACCTGTTGTCTATTCCATTTGCACAACAGCATGTGAAATTGATTGTCAATCAGTGTTGCTTCCTAAGTGGACAGTTTGATTTCACAGAAGTGTGATTGACTTGGAGATACATTGTGTTGTTTAAGTGTTTCCTTTATGTTTTTGAGCAGTGTATATGTTGTATTAAATATAATTTTAATATTATGTGTTGAATCCTTTGTCACACTTTGCACTATATATTGTATTTTTTACAGTACTCCTGTAAATGTTGTTACCTTTTTGGAATGCCTCAATAAAGAAAGAAATGCAAAAAAATAATTTGTATAAATAAAAATGTGAAAATTGGCATGTGCATATGTATTCACCCCCTTTGCTATGAAGCCCCTCAAAAGTTCTGGTGCAACCAATTACCTTCAGATGTCACATAATTAGTGAAATGAAGTCCACTTGTGTGCAATCTAAGTGTCACATGACATGTCAGTATAAACACACCTTTTCTGAAAGGCCCCAGAGGCTGCAAAACCACTAAGCAAGGGGCATCACACCATGAAGACCAAGGAACTCTCCAAACAAATTAGGGACAAAGTTGTTGAGAAGTACAAGTCAGGGTTGGCTTATAAAAAAATATCCAAATATTTGATGATCCCCCAGAGCACAATCAAATCCATCATCTTCAAATTGAAAGAACATAGGTGGTCATTCCGAGTTGTTAGCTAGCTGCATTAGTTCGTTGTGCAGCGATGAGGCAAAAAAAGTCTCTTCTGCGCATGCGTATGCGGCGCAATGCGCACGCGTGACGTACTTTCACAACAGTCAAGGTAGTTTCACACAGGCTCTAGCGAAGCTTTTCAGTCGCACTGCTGGCCGCAGAGTGATTGACAGGAAGGGGGCGTTTCTGGGTGTCAACTGACTGTTTTCAGGGAGTGTTCGAAAAAACGCAGGCGTGCCAGGAAAAACGCAGGCGTGGCTGGCCGAACACAGGGCGTGTTTGTGACGTCAAAACAGAAACTGAATGGTCTGAAGTGATCGCAAGCGCTGAGTAGGTCTGGAGCTACTCTGAAACTGCTCAAAATTATTTTGCAGCTGCTCTGCGATCTTTTCATTCGCACTTCTGCTAAGCTAATATACACTCCCAGAGGGCGGCGGCATAGCATTTGCATGGCTGCTAAAAACAGCTAGCGAGCGAACAACTCGGAATGACCACCATATTACCACAACAATTCTTCCAAGAGAAGGCCGGCCACCAAAACTCACAGACTGGGCAAGGAGGGCATTAATCAGTGAAGCAGCACAGAGACTAAAGGTAACCCTGAAGGAGCTGCAGAGATCCACAGCAGAGACTGGTGTATCTGTGCATGTGACCACAGTAAGCCGTACACTCCATAGAGCTGAGCTTTATGGAAGAGTGGCCAGAAAAAAGCCATTACTTAGTGTTAAAAATAAGCAGTGCCTGAGTTTGCCAAAAGGCATTTTGACGACTCCCCAAATGTATGGAGGAAGGTGCTCTGGTCAGATAAGACTAAAATTTTACTTTTCAGCCACCAAGGAAAATGCTATGTCTGGAACAAACCCAACACATCCCATCACCTCAAGAACACCATCCCCACAGTTAAACATGGTGGTGGCAGCATCATGTTGTGGGGATGATTTTCAGCAGCATAGACTGGTAAACTGTTTCAAGTTGAGCGAAAGATTGATGGTGCTAAATACAGGGATATTCTTGAGCAAAACCTGTTTCAGTCTGCCTGTGAATTGAGACTGGGATGGAGGTTCACCTTCTAGCAGGAAAATGACCAGAAGAATACTGCTAAAGCAACACTTGAGTGGTTTGCCAAGATCTCAATCCAATTGAGAATCTGTGGTCAAATTTGAAGATTGCTGTTCACAAGCGGAAACCATCCAACATGAAGAAGTTGGAGCAGTTTTGCCTTGAGGAATGGGCAACAATCCCAGTGGCAAGATGTGGCAAGCTCAAAGAGAATTATCCAAAGCGACTTGCAGCAATAATTGCCGCAAAAGGTGGCTCTACAAAGTACTGACTTTAGGAGGGGGGGTAAATAGTTATGCATGCTGAAGTTTTCTGTTATTTTGTCCTATTTGTTGTTTGCTTCACAATAAAAAAAAACATCTTCAAAGTTGTAGGGATGTTCTGTGAATGAAATTTTAATTCCAGGTTGTGAGGCAAAAAAACATGAAAAATGCAAAGGGGGTGTGAATACATTAGCAAGGCACTGTACAAGCATGTAAGCAAAATATATTTGTTAAGAAGCTTATCATACTGTATATACCTACTGAATTATTGGGTAGGTTTATGTATACACTGATGTTGATTAGTAGTAAACCATACACATATAGAGGCTTCTGCATTTCCAGATGCATGCAGCTTTGTCAACAGTATGGGTGAAAATATAATATTTTTCAGTGTGTGTTTCTTTTGAGTAATGTATGCCTGGTTTACTTCCATCTCTTCATAAGCCACAATATTTCAATATTACTTATGTATTAAAGGAAATTAAATAAATATATTTGCAGATTTTAGCCAAGCCCTGAACAACTAAGCTAGTGGTACAAATGAGTAAGATCCCCTGTCACTCTAGGACACGGCTCATATTATGGTGCTTTTTGCAGCACACCTCCAACCTTTCTTGCCTCTCTGGCATCTTCATCCCCAGCATCACTCAGAAGTTGTCTTATACTGTAACTGTATAGGGATGTACACAGGCATACAGAGACCATACATTGTGTGACTAATCCTGCAGTAGCTGGATGACCATTGGGTGGGCAGGGATCACAATGATAGCTAACTGCTGGATTCAAGCTGTAAGATTATCTGTCCAATCTTTGTGGTTGGAAAGAAAATCTGGTAATGTCTTGGAGCAAATGACAATGAACCATCTGCCTTCAAAATCTGGAAAATGGACAAAAGCAGTTGTTTGGATAAATTGGTTAAATCAAATGGATTTAACCAATTTGTCTGAATGTCCATTTTTTTCTGTTTTCCAGTATTTGGGAGCAAATGCTCCTGGTGGCTATATAATCGGGATTATTATTTGCATATTTAAAAACAAAGTTTCAACTTTCAGTGGCTATTGTTTTTAAAAAATGGAAAAAAATCTTACAAGGATATATAAGAGCTACAGAATTTGTAACTTTCAGTCAGTTTTAATGAAAATTTTACACACCAATAAAAATACGGGCAGTCCCGTCCAATATCCCGGACCTCAGCCAACTCGGGGGTAAATATACTAAAATGGGAGTTCTATTTAAGATGGGATGTTGCCCATAGCAACCAATCAGATTCCATTTTTTTATTTATCTAGCACCTTCTAGAAGATAATACCTGTAATCTGATTGGTTGCTATGGGCAACATCCCATCTTAAATAGAACTCCCATCTTATTAAATTTGCCCCTCGGACTCTATTACATTTCCCCCTAACTGTGCATAGGAGGAGATTATCCAATATAATATAGTATAATTGTTTTTTTACTATGCTACATTTAACATTTGTACTGCTATATATTTTTGCTTAGCATCCAAGTTAATAAGCTATACTATATATTATGTGTAGTTTACTGAATTTATTATCCATTAGGTTATAAACATAGTTGTCAGTTGTATTCTTTTTACCATATGAATAGTAATGTGAAACATATTCTAAATATTATGCTGAAAC
Organism: Pseudophryne corroboree; assembly: GCF_028390025.1. Lineage (NCBI taxonomy): Eukaryota > Metazoa > Chordata > Amphibia > Anura > Myobatrachidae > Pseudophryne > Pseudophryne corroboree. Next base: position 238,884,368 of record NC_086454.1, read on the forward strand.
TACGTACCGAAAAAGTCTTATACAGTACAGCAGTATGTATTCCCAGAAAAAGGATTGGCTAAAAGTGATCAATTTTTTTTCCTTAAATCACGTTTCAATTACTCTGTGGATTATACAGTACATATTGATCTGTTCCCAAGTCATAAAGAGATGCTTCAAGGAAAATCGAGCTATTGAGCCATCCAGCTAATAGTGAGATGATTCAGGATAGGAGATCAAAGCATTAGAAATGTAAAATGTGCATCCTTAGATTATGTTATAACATATAATTAAAATATGATTTAAGTTCAAAGGATTTTGTATTTAATTAAGCATATGTTAATGTACAGTAGATGGTGCCATGCAATGTACAATACATGGTACTTTCCACAAATACAAGAGCAAAATCAAATGAGAGAACCGAGTGCCGTAAAAAAAAAATATTAGGAATGAGGTGCCTGCAAGAAGGGCTTGTTTTTGATAGATATATTCCAAGTCACCATGGGCTGTTCATGTATAAATAATCATAATGAATTCAGAAGTCTTCAACTAGATCTTGATATTAATTTAGTACTAGAGTTTCCTCTACTGTATTTAGAATGGATATCTAAAGCAGTATGGCTAGTGATTAGCAATAATGGACCTAAGTCAGAGTTAATTGCAGCAGCATATTTGATAGCAGTTGGGAAAAACCATGTGCAGTGCAGGTGTGGCAGATATAACATTTGCAGAGAGAGTTAGATTTGGGTGCGGTGTGTTTAAACTAAAATCTAAATTGCAGTGTAAAAATAAAGCAGCCAGTATTTACCCTGCACAGAAACAAAATAACCCACCCAAATCTAACTCTCTCTGCAAATGTTATATCTGCCACACCTGCAGTACAAATGGTTTTGCCCAACTGCTAACAAATTTGCTGCTGCGATCAACTCTGAATTACCCAATGCCTCATAATAGCACTTAGGGCTATCTGAACAGAATGTCACATGGCTGTTACTGTATGTTATAATATAATATGTCAAGATACAGAAATGTCTATATGGTCATAATGTTGACATGTTGATTATGTCAACATTGTGCATGTCGACAGTAAAAATGGCAACATAGCATTTTACTGCTAAATTTAGGGTTAGGGTAAAGGTTAGATTCAGGGTTGGGATAGATTAAGAGTTAGGTTTAGATTTAGAGTTAGGTTAAAATAATGAAAAATACTAGACATTTTGACTATTGATACGCACAGTGTTGACATAATGAACATGTCGACATTATGAAAATGTCAACATCACTGTGCCAAGGGTGCCCAGAACAGAAGCATAATGTGGAGTCACAGTCACAGTGGCCAGAAAAAGTGTAAGCTATGGATCCCCCCTGTCAGTACTCAATGGATTGTCACCCCAGCAAGTGAATAGATTACATGAGTGTGGACCATACTGATATTTGATATATATATATATCCTTATATGCAAAGGCTGCACTCACAAAAGATTTTTCATATTCACATCAGCGGGGGTGCATCAATCCAGGGATAGGATCTGTCTTCACAAGATCCCAATAATATTCACTAAATATAGCAAATTTAAGCACTCACCAGTCTTGTTATATAGTGAAAAAGTTTTATCAAACCTCACAGCAGCATTACAGATAGGGTCAACGCTTTGGTCCTAGCAGGGACCTTTTTCAAGATCAGTTACACAGAAGACAGGTTCACAATGTATGTATATATATATATATATATTTATATATACAGTATATATATATATATATATATATATATATATACAGTATGTATATATATATATATATATATATATATATATGTATATATTCCAAGAAGTGATCGAAAGTCATGAGTCTTTTAATATAAGACCCAGGATGGGACACCTGCTGTCCAAGATCAATGCTTCCGTTTTATTAAACGTTCATCCAGATCAACAAGTACAAAAACTGTCTTACCTTTATACAAAGTACACCCCCGGTGAACCTCCAGTGCTTTACTCACACAACATGTCAGGGCCTTATGTGTTTACCCACTGGTAATGCATGTTTCCTGGCATTCCCATGTTGCTGTGCAGTTGCTATGCTAGCAGTGTTAACCACCACTATGCTGTCAAAACACAACAGAGAAGATCCTGCTGCAAATGAATGAGTCCACAACATCCATCCGTATACTCATATAATTAACATATAATACATGCAATAAACACCTTTTATCTAGGGATGAGTGGGTTCGGTTGTCAGAGAACCAAACCTCCCAAAACTACATGTTCCGAGCCAAGAATCGAGTCCAGCTCAGGACTTCCCACCTGACTTGAATCCCAGAATGAGGCAAAACATCATCATCCCACTGTCGGACTCTCATGGCTTTTGGAATCCATATAAAGAGCCACGCGTTGCTGCCATTTTCACTCTGGACTTGGAGAGTGAAGGTGACTCTGTGGGTAGTGGTGTCAGGTGGGGTCAGTGTGTGCTCTCTAGGGGTGCTGTCCTGTCACTGTGATGTCCCTGTGTTGTTATGGGTGCTACCCTGTCACTGTGGTGTCCTGTGCTGTTAGGAGTGCTGCAGATGTACATGGGTGTTGCTGTCCTGTCACTGTGCTGTACAGTGGCACTGTCCTGTATGCTGTAAAAATAAAAAGAGGTGCTGTTAAAATACAGGGGTGCTTGTTCTGTCCTCTATGCTGTCAAAAATTCAGGGGTGTTGTAAAGGTACACTGGCCCTGTCTTGTATGCTGTAAAATTACAGGGGTGCTGTGAAAATAAATGTACACTGGCCCTGTTTTGTATTATGTAAAAATACAGAGGTGCTGTGAAAATAAATGTACTCTGGCCCTGTCTTGTATACTGCAAAAATACAGGAGTGATGTTGAAATACAGAGGTTCTGGCCCTGTCCTTTATGCTGTAAAATTACAGGGGTGCTGTTGTTAAAATAAAGGTACACTAGCCCTGTCTTGTAAGCTTTAAAAATTACAGGGGTGTTTTTAAAATACAGGTGTGCTGGTACTGTCCTGTATGCTATAAAAATACAGGGGTGCTGTGAAAATAAAGGTACACTGGCCATGTCTTGTATGCTGTAAAAATACAGAGGTGCTGTGAAAATACAGGGGTGCTTGCCCTGTCCTGTATGTTGTAAAATTACAGGGGTGCCACTGTTAAAATAAAGGTACACTGGCCTGTCTTGTATGCTTTAAAATTACAGGGGTGCTGTTAAAATAATGGTACACTGGCCCTGTCCTGTATGCTGTAAACATGCAGAAGTGCTGTGAACATACAGGGGTGCTGGCCCTTTCCTGTATGCTGTAAAATTACAGGGGTGTTGTTGTTGTTGTTGTTGTTGTTGTTGTTGTTGCTGCTGCTAAAATAAAGGTACACTGGCCCCATCTTGTATGCTGTAAAAGTACAGGGATGCTGTGAAAATAAAGGTACATTGGCCCTGTCTTGTATACTGTAAAAAATAAAGAGATGCTGTGAAAATATAGGGGTGCTGGCCCTGTCCATTGTGCTGTAAAATTAAAAAGGTGCTGTTATTAAAATAAAGGTACACTGGCCCTGTCTTGTATACTGTAAAATTACAGTAGTGCTGTAAAAATAAAGGTACACTTGCCCTGTCTCATATGCTGTGAAAATACAGGGGTGCTGGTCCTGTATGCTGTAAAATTACAGTAATGCTATAAAAATAAAGGTACACTGGCCCTGTCTTGTATGGTGTACAAATACAGAGGTGCTTTGAAAATAAAGGGCACTATTCTGTGTGCTGTAATAATAAAGGGGTGCTGTCCTGTGAAATGGAGAACAAACATTTGGAGGAAAAAAGAGTGAAAGATCAGGAACCACTTCCAGTTCCTAGTATTAGTGCTGAATCTGCTGATGCCACCAATTATGACATTGACGATGCAATTCCATAATCATCGTCTCCTAAGGCCAATGACCAGTGTGATAGAGGGCATGTAAAATCCAAGAAGCAACAATTAATAACCAGAAAAAAAAAATTATCTACTGAGAAACGTAAAATTGGCAATATGCCATTAACAACATAAAGTGGCAAGGAAAGGCTAACGCCTTGGCCTATATTCATGACTGGTGGTTCAACTTCTCATGAAAATGGAAGCCCTCCTACCTCTCAAAAAATAAAAAAATAAGCTTGTTAAAACACAGGAAAAAACAATTGTGTGTTAAGAGATATCACAAATCCCCAAGGACAGTCCAAGTGTGTCCGTGGTTGTGATGTCTAGGCCTGACCTTCCCAAGACTATATGGGAAGAGGAGGCTCCTACTACCATTTGCATGCTCCCTGCAAGTGCAGGGAGGAGCACTGCCAGTCCAGTTGCTGACATTTAGTTTGAGGATGTCACTGTGGAAGTACACCAGGATGAGGAGGATATTGGTGTACCTGGCACTGAGGAGGAAGTTGACTATGAGGATTCTGATGGTGATGAGGTTTGTTTGAATAAGACACCAGTGGAGACTGTTGTTGGCCATGCGATGAAAAAGCCCATTCCCATGACTGGGCAAAATATCAAAAAACCCACCTCTTCGGTGTGGAATTATTTCTCCATAAGTCTGGACAACAGGTGTCAATCGATAAAAAGTAGGGGTAAGGATGTTAAATACCTAGGAACATCCTCCCTTATATGTCACCTGCTGCGCATTCATCATAAGTCACTGTCAAGTTCATAAACTTTCGGTAATAGCATATGCAGTCCACTGATACCTAAATCCCTTATTCCTGTTGTATCCAAGCTCCTACAATCCACACCACCAACTCCCTCAATGTCAATTTGCTCCTCAGTCAGGGACATAAGTAGTCCTGCAGGCCATGTCACTGGCATGAAAGACAACTCCTCTCCTATCCGGAATTCCTTCAGAGGATACTTGAGTGCTTTGCCTACTGCTGGTGTTGCTGCTGGGAGTCGATCATCATCCCAGAGAGGAAGTTGGAAGACCATTTGTACTATTTTAATTAAGCAACTAACTGTCCAACAGTCCTTTTCGAGGAAAATTAAATATGACAGCAGTCACCCTGTTGCACAGCAGATTACTGAGGCCATAATAACTATGCTGATATTAGACATGCATCCAGTATCCGCAATTAGTGCAGTGGGATTTAGACAGTTGATGGACGTACTATGTCCCGGTACCAAATCCCATCTAGATTCCACTTCACTAGGCAAGCAATTCCTGGTCTGTACAGTGACATTAAGAAAAGTGTCCTCAGTGTCCTGAAAAATGTGGTTGTACCCACTGTCCACTTAACCATAGACATGTGGACAAGTGGAGCAGGGCAAACTAAGGACTACATGACTGACAGCCCACTGAGTAGATGTATTGCCTTCTGCAGCAACATCAGCGGTAACAGTAGCAGCATCTCACAAACACCAACTCGTTCCTTGGCAGGCTATGATGTGTATCACCGGTTTCCAAGAGGCACACAGCTGACAAACTCTTACGGAATCTGAGGGACATCATTGCAAAATGGCTTACCACACTTAGACTCTCCTGGGTTTTTGTGATATCTGACAACGCCACCAATAATGTGCGTGCATTACATCTGGGCCCATTCCAGCACGTCCCATGTTTTGCACATACAGTTAATTTGGTGGTGCAGAATTCTTTGAAAAATGACAGGTGAGTTCAGGAGATGCTGTCCATGGTCCAAAAAATTGCAGGTCACTTTCGACATTTAGCGACTAAGTGCCAAAGACTGTAGCGCCAGCAAAAACTCTTGAACCTGCCCTGCCATAACCTGAAGCAAGAGGTAGTAATGAGGCGGAATTCAACACTCTGTATGCTTCAAAGGATGGAGGAGCAACAAAAGGCCATTCAAGCCTATGCATCCACCTATGATAAAGGCAAAGGAGGGGGGTTGCACCTGACTCAAGCACAGTGGAGAATGATTTCCATGTTGTGCAAGGTTCTCCAACCCTTCGAACTTGCCACACATGAAGTCAGTTCAGACACTGCCAGCTTGAGTCAGGTCATTCCTCTCATTAGGCTTTTGCAAAAGCAGCTGGAGAAATTGAAGGAGGAGTTAAGATGGAGCGATTCTGCTAAGTATGTGGGACTTGTGGATGGAGCCCTTCATTTGCTTTGCCAGGATTCAAGGGTGGTCAATCTGTTCTAAATCAGAACACTACATTTTGGCCACCATGCTTGATCCTAGGTTTAAAGCCTACATTGTATCTCTCTTTCCGGCAAACACAAGTTTTCAGAGGTGAAAAAATTGTAAACTTATATGGAATGTGACCCATCAACAGCTCCTCCTTCATTTTCTCCCACAACATGGCTGCGATGAAAAAAATAAAAATTCCAAGCCCATCCACTGGCGGTGATGCAGGGCAGTCAGAAACAAGTGTTGACATCTGGTCCAGACTGAAGGAGTTGCCAATACTGACATGTCTACTGTCACTGCACATGATGCTGTCACCACTGAAAGAATGGAGGAGGATTATATGGGTGACAGCATCCAAATAGGCATGTTAGACAGTCCTCCTTTTAAACCTGTTTGTCATGTGATCGGCTTCTTACGTTGGGTCACTTCCGTGACGTCATCGCTGCCGCGCTTCCCGGAAGTCCATAAATATATATATATATTTTTTTTTTAGAAAAGTTCTTTTCTGTCTAAAAGATTATGCTCCTGGTGCGGAGGGACGTTATAACAGCTCCCGGAAGTCCCCGCAATGTTGTGGTCCTGCAACCGGAAGTTCAATTCCGCCATGTTGTCAGTGTTTTTGTTGAAATAAAAGGAAATTCCCTGGCAGCCATTTTTAAGTAGTCCATGAATGGAGACAGAATTTCGGTGGACTGTGTGGTAAACTTCTGATCTTTCATATATGAGGGGTAATATACTTTGAGGTCTTTGCAATACGGTGAGACTTAACCCAACATGTGGATCCATATGGAAAAATGGAAAGAGAACATAAAATGAATGCAAGGATAAATATTATGCATCCAAGACAATTTGTATAGTGATCTATGTGTTTTATTTAGGTGAAGGAACTGTTTCAATCATGTAAGAACCATTTGAGTTCAAAGTCTTGGTTAAGACCCTTTGGTGCCAATGTCTTCAGCTTATATATGGTCTTCATTTCATTTCGTGCTAGGTTGCGTTCAATATTTCTGTCATGCCAGTTGGACATAATATGTTGCAGATCAGTGATGAATTTGATACTGGATGGGGAACACTGATGCTGAATCCTAAAATGTTCAGACATAGGATGAATGATCAAACCTCACTTAATGTTACACAGGTGTTCTCCCAGGCAGGTTTTTAGAGCTCTGGATGTTCTTCCCACGTATGCCAGGTTGCAGGTACATACTATTAAATAGATTACGTTTGTGGTATTACATGTTATGAAGTCATTTATTTTGAACTTAGTTCCATTTACTTCTACTCTGTGTATTTTGTGGTTTCTGATTTTGTATGTTTGCATGCTGGACAACTCCCACATCTGTGGAAACCCTTTGTTCGTATGGGGTTCGTTGATTTTATTGGTAGTGCTCTTTTTACAATTTATTTCTTCAGATTTGCGGCCTTCCTATATATAAAATGAGGATTTTTAGGAATGATGTCTTTTAAAATTGGATCCTTACACAGTAAATGCCAGTGCTTTTTGATGATGGTCTCAATTTTTTTATGTCCGGTACATATCCGGTGAGAAAGGCCCATTGATGGGGGTTCTCTTCAGAACCTAAATCTTTATTTTTTTTGTTGCTAGTAGAGAAGATCTTTCAACCTCAAGAGAAGAGGTCGCTGCTGCCTCTAGATCTTTTTCTTTGTAACCATTTTTCTTGAACTCCTTCTTTAGATCTTGTATCTGATTAGAGCAAACCACATCCTCACTGCAATTCCTTCTGATGCGTGTGAATTGACTTTTAGGTATCCCTTGTAACCAAGTATGATGGTGCTCGCTGTTGATTGGGATATCATTTATGGTGTCTGTTTCTTTGCTATAAGTTTTAGATTGTAAGGTGCCATCTTTCAGATAAATGGAAAGGTCTAAGAAATGGATTTCTTCTTTACTTTTAGTGAAGGTCAAGTGGATGTGTTTGCTATTGTTATTTATGTCCTAACAAAAGTATTGAAATTATCCTCACTTAATTTCCATACGAAGATGATGTCATTAATGTAGCGACCCCATTTCTTTATGCTGTTATTCCAGGCCTCTTTGGTTTAGATTTCATTTTGTTCCCAGAGCGCCATGAAAAGGTTCGCATAACTGGGTGCGAAACAAGTGCCCATCGCTGTACCTTTTTTCTGTATGTAGTATTCAACATTGAAGAAGAAATGAGAGATTTTGGATCACTAACAACAGTATTAGATGGTCAATAAATGCTGAGAGATTGGATGTGGGGCTTCCCGCACCTGTTATTATGGGTCTCCCAGGGGGGGCTGATGTACTTTTGTGTACTTTTGGAAATACATGAATTGTGGGGGTAACAGGGTTATCTATGTTGATGAAACCATATTCGGCTTTTGTTATGGCTCCAGCATCTACGTGTTTTTTAATGAATTACTGAAAGTTATTCTTTATCCGGATTGAAGGATCACTTTTGAGTTTCTGATATGTCGAATTATCTGAAAGCTGAAAGCTGTCTTTGAATTTCCTTTAGGTAATCTTCTTTATCCATGATTGCAATGCCACCTCCTTTGTCACAAGGTTTGATGATTATCTTCTCATCTTTTTGAAGAGCAGTAATAGCTTCTCGTTCCTTTCTGCTTATATTCTAGTATTTCCATTTTTTTATTTTTATTTCTTTCAGGTCTTCAGTGATCAGTTTCTGAAAGGTCTCAATGAAGTTACCCTAGATGTGTGTGGGATAGAAATATGATTGCTTTTGAATTTCATTGACAGTGTCTCTGATGGTACCTTCCCCGGTGGTATCATTAGCTGTTATGTCTGTTTTTTTTTTCATTTCAAAGAATTTCTTTAAAGAGATCTTTCTAATGAACCTCTGTATATCAATTAATTTTTCAAATTCATCTGGCATAGCAGTGGGAGCGAATTTCAGAACTTCTTCAATACTCTTTCCTCTATTTCTGTAAGGTGTCTGGAGCTTAAGTTGAAGATGATTCTCCTCTCTATTTCCTCTGCTACAGTTTCTGATCTTATATTCCTAGATTTTTGTTTGGGTTTTGGTCTTCCTGCCACTTTTCCTCTTGTTTTTTTCTTTCCATTATGATAGTTCAATTTCGCCTTCTTCTTGGATCCAATCTTTCTTGGCAAAAAGAAGAATCCTTTATTGTTGGCTTATCCGAAGGTGCACACCCCAAAATAGGGGCTTGGCTTTCTCATAGGGAAGAGGTATATCCACAGTTATCCCCCTGTACTTGTGCCCCCCGTATGTTGTGCCCCCAGTAGCTGTGCCCTCAGTAGCTGTGCCCCCAGCAACTGTGCACCCTGTAGCTGTGCCCCCAGTAGCTGTGCCCCCTGTAGCAGTGCCCTCTAGCTGTGCCCCCAGTAGATTTGCCCCCAGCAGCTGTGCACCCTGTAGCTGTGCCCCCAGTAGCTGTGCCCCTTGTAGCTGTGCCCCCAGTAGCTGTGCCCTTTGTAGCTTTTCCCCCTGTAGCAGTGCCCCCTAGCCTAGCTGTGCTCCCAGTTGATTTTCCCCTTGTAGCTGTGCCCCCTGTTGATTTGCCCCAGTAATTGTGCCCCCTGTAGCAGTGCATCCTGTAGCAGTGCCCCCTGTAGTAGTGCCCCCAGTAGTTGTGACCCAGTAGTAGCGCCACTTGCAAACTCACCCCAAAAAATACTTACCAGCACCGCTCCTGTTTCTGGACCAATGCTGCACTGTCCTCCATCTCCGGCCGCTGGCTCCTCTCTATGGGAGAGACGTCATGACATCTCTCCCATAGCAGCGCTGCACAAATACTAGAGGTCAATTATGACCTCTAGCATCTGTCACTGGAGCCGGCTGCTGCAGCCGGGGAGAGCAGGGATCAGGAGTAGTGGCTCTTGCCATGGCGGCGGCAGCGCTCTCGGGCAGCGGCGCACCAGGCAAAAAGCCCGCTTGCTCTTTGCAAGAGCTGCTACTGTATACTGCAATCATTGCTTCATTACATCCAGCTGAAGCAGCTCACGCTGCTGACCACAATTCAGTTTATTCAGCTGCATTGAAACTTAACAACAAAGGGAGCTTTAAACTATTTAACACATGTATTACTCTAAAATATATGTTAGTAGTAACCTAATATTTCTTTAAGTTAATAACAATGCAGGTTTGTCAAGAACACACTTGTTTTCCTATAAACATGTACAATAACATTTACAAGCAAGTTTTTTTTTTTTTTGATTGGTTAATGGCTTTTTGTTTAAAAGCTGAGTTTTTTTATGATTTAAAGCAACAAACAATTATTATCTTCAAAACTCATACCCACATACGTGTGTAAGGTTTTTTTTTTCCCTTGACAAAGAAACATATGTTCAATAACATCACAACAATAATTGTGATTTTGTGGACATTTTAATTATGCACCACTTTTTAAAAAATTTTTTTTCACATTGAACAATAACATAAGGAATGTTAATAATAAAAAATAAACATCAATATGTCATGTATGTAAACTTTTATAAAATGTATATGTAAATTTATATGTAAACAACATATAAAAACTTTTTTTTCCTTTGTCCGCCTGCATTTTTGTGGATTCACCAGCGGAAGTAGCTTGTCTTGTTGTTTGCCGCATCCTGTCAGTAGGCATGGTTGGCTCAATGTCTTGTGTGGCTGATGTTAAATTGTGACATCAGAAACCTTTACGCAAAAAATGCGAATTAGTGTAAGGTTTTTCGCAAAAAATGCAGATTTTTAAATCTAATCACAAATTTTTTTTTTGTAACATTAAATTAGTGTTGCAGATTTTCTGTTTGGGCGTGCTTTCGCAATTTTTGCGATTGGCCACAGTTTTTGCTAATTTGTACTTTTTACAATCCTTATTAAATTAGCCCCAGAACCTACAAAGTCAGCCGTAACAATATGTCATGATACTTTTATTCAACATGGACAGATATGCCTATTATAACTATTTTAACCAGGGGTTACATTTTATTGCCCTGTTGTATTGATACCATTTTCCAGCTTTAGGTGGCATTGCACCATCTGCATTGTTAAATTATATTACATACATTCACATCCATTAACAAGCCATCTCATCTAAATCCTTTGGACTATTGGCCAACTAGGGAGGGATTGACCTACATAGCTTTTATACCTCCCCCTGATGGTACTGTATTCTCTTGTCAAGTATGGAAGCCTTGAGATTTTGGGCTTAGGTAAAGGTGGGATGTACCTCACTTAGATCATAACTTAGAATATGCTCTTCCTCTGACAAAGCTTCTGAAGGCATCGAGTTTTCAGCATCTAAATTCACAGAACTTTGACCTTGAGACTCATTTATGTTTTTTAATCTTGAGAAAGGTCAATAAGGAAAGGGTGCAAGAGGATGGAGCTGACTCTCTCTCTTTCCTTTATTCTGAATACACAGGTCTTCCCCTAACCCCTCCTCTTGGCAAATAACAATATCTGTATGTTCCTCGTCAGGTTGGATCAAATTTATTTTGTTTCACTGGTACACTTCCAGGGCCAGTCACAATTGATGCTTGTTTACTCTTTACTCCTAATACCCCTTTTCCACCTACGTACCGTGTCCGATCCGGGATGTTTAACACGGCTACAACCCGTGTCGGCTCCCCCGTTTCCACTACACTTCGACACGGGTTATTCCCGTGTCTGATCTGTTTCCACCTAACCCGGGTAAGCTCTGTAAAAGCCTATTGCTGTCATTACAAATAGACTTTTTACTGTCTCATCAATATGATGTCATCAAAAGGACCAAAACAGAGGGGTGGGGCCTGCTCACAGCATTGCAGCAATGGACGCCGGTGCAGTAGCTGTGTCTAGCATGGAGTCGCAGACTGTTTGCAGTTTACTGCTGCTTTCTGCTACAGACAGCTTGATGCAGCTTTTCACCTTGTGCTACCTACTGCAGAGCTGGAGAAGGAGAGCTCAATTCTTTGCAGAGAGGGCTACCTATCGACGCAAATATTTGAAAAGGAGGAGAGCGCGTATATCATCCACTGTTGTTATTTCTCTCATAACAATGAACTGTACACCAAGCCGAAGAATGTGGATGAGAGATCACAGACATGGGGAAGCATTCATGCAGACTATTCTAGCATATCAGGAGGAGCAGTGGATGGCAAACTTCAGGATGTCTCGCGCTACATTCGAGTATGTTTTGGAACTACTGTCCCCCGCAATAACCATGCAGACCACCAGGTTCCGTAAGCCCATTGAGCCAGCCAGGAGATTAGCGATTGCTCTCTGGTGGTATGCTACCCCTGGAGAGTATCGCACAGTTTCCAGTTTATTTGGAGTAGGGATTGGCACGGTCTGCAAGATTGTCTACCAGGTCACGCGGGCATTGCTGGATACCATGTACCATTGCTTTATTTCCTTGCCACAAGGACAGCGGCTAGATGAGACTATAAAAGGGTTTAAGAAGCGTGGCTACCCACAGTGTGCTGGTGCCATAGATGGGACCCACATCCCCATCATCGCCCCCCGTGACAACCCAGCAGACTATTACAATCGTAAGGGTTGGCATTCCATTGTTCTGCAAGCGGTAGTGGACCACAAATACTGGTAAGCACTGTTTCACTAATGTGTTTGAAATAGGCTTGGCCTGTTTTATGATAATGCATAAACCTTTATTTTTAGTTTCACAGATGTCTTCATAGGGTGGCCCGGACGGTCACATGATGCAAGGGTTCTCGCCAACTCCGATCTTTACAGTATTGCTGAGGACAAGCTTGGTGGATGGCTTTTCCCTCGAGAGGTAAGATTATTTACTACTTAAACTGAAATGTTCGCCCATAAACCAATAGTCAAGTTTTACCCCTGTAATAATATTAATGTTTTATTAACAGAAATCGGTGATCGTACATGGTGTGGACATCCCGGTCCATCTCATTGGTGATGCAGCATACCCATTACAGCGCTGGCTAATGAAGGGCTACACCCAGCATGTTCACTTATCCCCCGAACAGACATCATATACCCATGCCCTAAGTTCGGCCCGTATGGCAGTGGAGAATGCGTTTGGGCGTTTAAAAGGACGCTGGCGCTGCCTCATGAAGAGGAATGATGTGGACTTGAAAATAATGCCAGATATAGTAGCGGCCTGCTGCATTCTCCATAACATATGTGAGATTCAAAAGGAAAACTTTCTCCCCGAGTGGAATATACATGATCATGGGGCGGGGGTCGCTGTACATGATGCACCAGGCTTGGTGGGGGGGCATGACGCTGCCAGCGAGTGCATAAGGGCCACCATTGCAGATAATCTTCAAACAATGTTGCAGTAGAGAAGACAGACAAGTTTTTGTGTGCAAACAATTTTTGTTTATTTCGTTTTTCAGTTATAAAAATTTGGTTCAAAAGTTGTTATTATATTTTTTCTTTTAAACAGTTGGCACACATTTTCTGAGGTAACAATATAAAATATTTAAGTGCAAACATGTCACTGTAAAATTCCACATAACGCAAGGGGTCTTCAACATGTGTCCCTCCAGCTGTTGTGGAACAACATGTACCAGCATGTGTTGCTATGTGTTTCCACAACAGCTAGAGGGCCACATGGTGAAGACACCTGCCCTGAGGTAAAAGAGTAAAGTGCAAACAGGGCACTCTGTAAAAAAAAAAACCCTAATGTTTGGTTTGGCAGGTATCGGGTTACCCCCAATATTTGGATCACACTGCCGCACATTTCCTGAGGTAACAATATAAAAAGGTAGCCCCAATATCTGGATCCCACTGCCCATTTTCTGAGGTAACAATATAAAAGTTTAAAGTGCCAACAGGGCACTCTGTAAAATCAAAATAATGTTTGCATTTGTATGTATCAGGGTTGAGGATACAGTGCAAACAGAACCTTAAAACACAAACATTGTTTTATAACCCGCTGCTCTAAGGCAGTTGTCTATATACCCGAAATTCTGAGGATTGCGGGATTTGTGTTGGGGGATTTGAGGGAGGCTCATAGTTGTATGGACCATATGGGTGCTGTGGGTAGGCTGTGTCTTGCTGTTGTGTTTGTGTGGTATTCCCTATGGTACGTGCAAATGTGCGTTCAAAAAATGTCATCTGCCTATCATGCATGGTCATTAACTGACTCATAAAAGTTTGATGCATTTCTTTTTCTGACGCAAGAAATCTCTCAAGCCGTGCATCTTCCTGGGCATTGAGCTCACTATCTGCCTCACGCAGGTGATCCACGATAATGGACTTCATTGCTTTGACCGTTTGTTCTGTTTTGTTCAGTTTCTTTTTCCGCTGTGGAACGTTGTAGACTGTGAAGGAGATGAAACAGAATGTAAGCAACAATATAAAAATAGCAGTGTTAGCATATACGTGTTTGTGGCCTTCTCCCACCTGCACACTAGCTATACTCTGCAACATTACCATGATTCTATAAAAAAATAGCAGTGGTAGCATATACGTGTTTGTGGCCTTCTCCCACCTGCACACTAGCTATACTCTGCAACATTACCATGCCTTTACAATCATATAGGGACTGCTGCAACTGTATTTGTTATGGTAATACTTACTATTTGAGCGCAAAGTCGTGGTCTTGGGGGGTTGCGACGTCTCCGCCTGAGACTGTGGTACGTCCTCAATAGTGGCACTGATGGAATCATCATTGATGGTCGAGTCTTCGAAACTGCTGTCCGATATAAGCAGCGGGGATGATGGGCTGCATTGTGAGCTGGGAAGGCTGTGCTGTGTTTCGTCACAGTCCTCGTCGACTGACATCTGGCGACTGGCCGAGCTGGATGACGATAGTGCTATGGGATTTGTTATCGCAGTTTTGCCGAAGACACTGTAGCATAGGTCATAATATGACCATTCCATACGCCCAGCACCACTTTTCTTGCGGTTATGGTCGTGTACTTTGGTGAATTGTCTACGTAGTGCCTTCAATTTGTTAACGACTTGTTGCTAGAGATGAGCGGATTCGGTTTTACTCGGTTTTACTCGGTTCTCAAAACCGAATCTTATTGGCTATCCAAAACACGTGACATCCGTGAGCCAATTAGATGCCGTTTTGAGAACCGAGTAAAACCGAGTAAAACCGAACCCGCTCGTTGTTGCTGGGTTTTTTGGATGCCCCTTTCTGCCAGCATAAGGGATATGTTCTTGTAGACGATAGCATCCTTAACTGTTCCAGTCACCTGCCTTCTTATTTCTTCCTCTCCCCGAATATTAAGCAGCTCTTTGATCTCTGTGTCTGACCAGGTATGGCTAGCCATGTTGCTGTGCTGGAGCTTCTGCTGCTGTATATTGTCTGTTTGTTTGGAAGCTGCTGCAATAAAAATATCTGTATGTACCCAGCGCGACTTCAGAGTGTTTTGTTTGCAAGCTGCCTCAATGCCTGCATGTGCCCAGCGTAGTGTTGTTTGCTGCTGCGGTGCCTGCATGTGCCCAGCGTGTCTCCCAGGGATGACATCATCTTCCAGTGCCCCAGAAGCAGCCAATCAGCATCTCAGAGCGTTACTCGGGTCTGAAAACACGTGTAATGACCGTTTCCACTGCACCGCTATCCGTGTCATTACCGTGTTCTACCCAGGTAAATAGCCGGGTTGGATTCCCGGGTCACTCAACCCGTGTTGACCCGTTTCCACCTACTAAAAATCTGTGTCGATGCGCGCCCCCGTGCAAAAACACGGGTAAAAACAGCTAGTGGAAAAGGGGTATTACTCTGCTTTGAATTCTACTCTTTCTCTTTTGTTTTACACTGTACAAAAGATTCAGTTGATTCTTCTTCTTTATGGCTGCCCAATTAACAAATACATCTTCTCTGGTGTCATTTCTTTTTATGAAGTCATAGCCTTTCTTCACATTTAACCATATTACTGTGCCTGCTATTTTAGTGTTAGAATACTGGGTCTCCTTACTATCAACTTTACTCAAAGAGGATTATCTCAGCAAGATATCATCCACTGCCTCATTTGTAATGTGATATCTCTAGTATCTATTTATATAGAAAATTCACGGAGATGGTCTTAAGTACAGGTGTTTGGGAAGTTGGAATCCTTGAGTATTTTATTCTCAGATTCTAGTTCAGTTAATCTTTCTTTCATTTCATTTTCAATGAGTCTGATCCTCCTGTTAAATTTCTTTACACACTTCTAATAGTTCAGATAGCTCTTATTTTGGATTCCAGAGAACATATATTGTCTTCCTGCTGTTGGTACCTTAGCAACTTTTGTTGCTCCTGCTCTACCCTGCTTGTCTTTCATTTGACGCCATAGCTTCCACCTCTCTCTGTATCCAGCAAAGTTCTCCTGATTACTTTTGTAAATTTTGGTGTTGAACATCTGTTCTTCTTTTAGCTTCCATTGTGTTTTATATAAAACCTCCAAGAGCTGACAAATATGTTTGGACTAGTCCTGTGCTATATGTTTTATCACCTCTATGGGGGCCTGCACATCCACTGGACTATCTCTTCTTGTTGGTTACTCAATAAAAGTAGGAAAGAGGGAAAGCAGGTCCTTCTATTGATCTTTTGGAAGAGCTAAGACTTATTTTCCATGTTTCTTATAAGCCTCAGCTTTCTGATGTATTACATTTTCAAATTTCTGTATATTTGCATTCATTTTCACTTCCCCTTTAAACAGCTTATTCATCTTCTGCTGTTTACAATAGATGAAATAGATCATTTTCTTTTTTCTTTTTTATCTTTTCTATTCACTTTGCTATAAACGTCTCCTTTTTCATCAATTACTGTCACAGAATACACTTTCCCTGAAACTCTCTCTTTCAATGGGAGAATGGTCTTATCTAGTATTACTTCAAAATCCTTATTAGTGATCAAAGTCTTTGCTGATTTGTCACTACGAAACTCCCTCACTATCTTTTAGGTTGGAAGCCAATCAGACTTAAGGGGGGTACACATGGAGAGATCCGTGTTTAAAATTTTAGCAATCTGACTAGATTGCTTAGATTTTAAGCACGGATCTGTCGTGTGTATGCCCCTAGCGATAGCGATGCCCGGTCCCGTGCGTCGCTATCGCTGGTGCTAGATTGGCCTCAATCTAGCGGGTCGCTCACTTCAGCACTGTGTGAAGTGAGCGGACCCCCATCATCCCCCCTCGCTCAGCACACATCACGCTGTGCTGAGTGGGTGGAGAGATGTGTGCTGAGCAGTCTGTGTTAAAATCGCTCAGCACACATCTCTCCAGTCAGTACTAGCCATTACCCTTGGATTTTTCTTTCTCTGCTCCTACTTTCCTGAAAAATTTGATGTTTTTTTTCATCTTTCACTCCTTGGGGTGTATTTACTAAGCTCCCGATTTTTTCAGTTTGCTTTTTTTTCTAAGTGTCATCTCGGGAGTTTACTAAACACAAATCTCGGCAGTGTTAGGGCTATTCGTATTGTTTTTCTTGGCTGAGTTCACAAATACGAATGAATAGACAATCATATTCTCAATCACTGCTGACAATAGCCAAACACTGCTGGGAAAGCATAGAAATCATAAAACAAAAGCAGTTTTAAAATAGACCTGCTTGGTGGCATGTTCAGATAGTCATGTACGGATCAGTGAGATCCGTGCATGCTTATCTGTGGGAAAGGGTGTGAATGGGTTATATATGTAAAAACAATTAGGTGGGGTTCCCCCTCCTAAGCATAACCATCCTCAGGCTCTTTGCACCGGCCCTGGTTGTTTAAATATCGGGGGGAAATTGCCTGGTGTCTACCCGTATTTACAAAGGGGGTTTGGGTTTGGAATTTGCCCTGGCTCGGATTATAAATTAAATACAAATCAAGAATATTTTGAATTCTATAAAATGACTGTATTGACCAACATGTAGCTACTGACTTTACCTGGAGGGTTTTCGCAGCAGTTCTCGGTTGGTGGTGCTCCCAGAGATTAGTTCAGAACAAACTATTAGAAAGGGTTTTTTTGCAAGGGAGCAAAAGAAGACTGTTTTTTTGTCTCTCTGGGGCATGCTTTAAATCTATTGATATGAATATAATAAATATATACTAGAGATATAGATTAGACAATAAGTGTGAGCAATTAAAACTTAACTTTTAATAGTTTTGAACAGATGATATTTGTAAATATCATTTGTAAAAGAGTGATGTCAAAAATACCTTTCCTCTTACCATCTACAGTACTACCATGCTGGACATGCGCGATCCCTTCTGATTTTGGAAGCCAAGCAGCATTGGGACTGGTCAGTACCAGTAGGGGAGACCCTCTGGGAATACCAGGTACTGTAGTAATAAGGGACATCACAACTCATTTGGTGCGCCCAGGAAAGCAGAAGTGTACTGTACTTTTTTCACAACCAGAATAATGAGGTTACAACACTCTCTCATTGCCCATTCGATGCTCAAAGATGAGCAAAAGCAGAAGTGACTGGTTCTGTAATGCTTTCTCTATTCTTCCTTCTGAACAAAAGTGGGACAGAATTCAATACACAATGCAATAATCTTTCACTGTTTTTAGATATCACACCATGTTAAATACTAACTCAACAGTTACCCTATAGGAATTTGGAGTCATAAAGCTGGTTTTTCAGTTCCTCTTTTATGAATATATGTATAAATCTCATAAGTTGATTAAGAGAACTGAAAAATAGAAATTTTCACTCTGATCAACATGATATATTGACACTCACTCAAAACACAGTGGGTGTGCATAAAGACAACCCGCCACCTAACTGATTACGAGTGACTAACATATTTAATCCTGATTTAATTCTTTTTATCCAATAACTTACTTTCTTTAATGAAAATTTAAAAATATTGTCTGTTCAAAACTATTAAAAGTAAGTTTTAATTACTCACACTTATTGTGTAATCTATATCTCTACTATATATTTATTATATTCATATCAATAGATTTAAAACGTGCCCCAGGGAGACAAAAAAAAAACAGTCTTCTTTTGCTCCCTTGCAAAAAAACCCTTCCCCCGTATTTAATCAACCAGCACCGGGCTCTTGTGCTGGCCCTGGTCCCAAAAATATGGGGGACAAAAGACATAGGGGTCCCCCGTATTCTCAAAAACAGCACCGGGCTCTACTAGCAGAGAAGATAATGCCTCAGCCGGGGGACATTTTTATATAGGTCCCTGTGGTTGTGGCATTACCTCCCCCAACTAGTCACCCCTGGCCAGGGTTCCCTGGAGGAGTGGGGACCCCTTAAATCAAGGGGTCCCCCCTCCAGGCACCCAAGGACCAGGGGTGAATCCCGAGGCTGTCCCACCCATCCCTGGGCAGTGGATGGGGGCTGATAGCCTTTGTTTGTGTAAAAAAAATATTGTTTTTTGTCATAGAACTAGAAGTCCCAGCAAGTCTCCCCCACAAGTTGGTACTTGGAGAACCACAAGTACCATCATGCAGGGAAATAACGGGCCCGCTGGTACCTGTAGTTCTACAACAAAAATATCCAAATAAAAACAAAACACACACACCTTGAAAGTATAATTTTATGCAAACACACTTACACACTCATACATACCTACATCCCACGCCACCCAATCATGTCCACTTGTTCAGTAGAATCCACGGGTTACCTGTAAGGAATAAAATTATACTTACGACCCATCCAGTGAAGCTCAGTCCTCTTCGGTCCTGTAGTAATCCAAAAGGTAGATTAAAAAAAAAATCCCGATCCATGCAACTAAAGGGGTTCCATGTTTACAGATTGACAGGCCAGGAGCATTCAGACAATCAGGAGAGCGCCATGACTTGGCACTCCCTGATTGACTGGCGGGATCTCCAGTGACAGAAGTTATGAGGGTCCCAGCATTCGGGGAAAGGGGATCCATGTGTAAACATGGATTCCCTTTAGTTGCGTGGTTCGGGATTTTGGTTTGTTTTTTTATTTAACCCTGTGGATGCTACATGGACAGAAGAGGATCAAACTTCAACGGATAATAGATAAGTATTTTTGGCATTTTTTTAACAGGTACCCCGTGGATTCTACGTTGACAAGGGGACTGAGGGGCTCCGTGGGACATTAGGTAAGTATGTGTGAGTGTGTAAGTGTGCTATCAGCCCCCCATCCACTGCCCAGGGATGGGGGAGAGCCTCGGGCTTCACCCCTGGTCTTTGGGTGCCTGTAGGGGGGACCCCTTGATTTAAGGGGTCCCCACTCCTCCACAGAACCCTGGCCAGGGGTGACGAGTTGGGGGGTAATGCCACAGGGACCTGTATAAAGTGTCCCCCAGCTGTATCATTATCTCTCTGGCTAGTGGAGCCTGGTGCTGGTTTTAAAAATATGGGGGACCCCGACGACTTTTTTGTCCCCCATATTTG
The DNA here is from genome assembly GCF_028390025.1 of Pseudophryne corroboree. NCBI lineage: Eukaryota > Metazoa > Chordata > Amphibia > Anura > Myobatrachidae > Pseudophryne > Pseudophryne corroboree. Next base: position 238,904,668 of record NC_086454.1, read on the forward strand.
TGGAACCAGGGCCAGCCCAAAATCCCAGTGCTGGTTGTCTAAATACAGGGGGACCCCAGGCAATTTTTCCCTGGTAATTAAACAACCAGAGCTGGCTCAAAGAGCACAAGGCTGGTTATGCTTAGGAGGGGGGACCCCACGCAATATTTTTTTTTTTTTAACTGTTTAAATACTTCTCAGACTGTACACAATGAAGCCCTGCATGGATCTCACTGATCTGACCGGGCTTCATTGTGTTATGTCTGGCAGTGTTTTACTAATCACTCCCGTAAAACACTGGCGACAATATGAATAACATCGACATCGAAAAACACGAACAACTTAAACTCGGCAACTTAGTAAATTACCAAAATGATAAAATTTGAGTTAAAACTCCCACCAATTCGGCACAAACATGAATCTTAGTAAATAAACCCCCTTGAGTATTTATAATAGTTCCCATGAACTTGCACATCATGTCTTACTTTATACAGTATCTAGTACCTGATGGTACCCTTGTTAGTCTATACCTTTACATTTTTATGGGCTTCAACTCCCCAAACTGCTATGGTAAGGGCAAAAAAAATAATATGTTTCTCTGCTTCTTTTCCATATATTATATCTTTGGAGGAATGTGAAGTACTCTCTCAATAACAACTAATGTCTTCTTGCACCTGTCAGGTAACAGGCCCTGAGCATACCTTCTTATAACAGCAGTGCCTCCAGATGTAACCTAACCTTATTCTCATCTAATCTGGTAGAAAACTTTTAGCTATATGTGCCTCCACCCAGGTCTACTAGATATGAGGAATCCCAATAGCAGACATGGGGGGTAATTCCAAGTTGATCGCAGCAGGAATGTTGTTAGCAGTAGGGCAAAACCATGTGCACTGCAGGGGAGGCAGATATAACATGTGCACAGAGAGTTAGATTTGGGTGGGTTATTTTGTTTCTGTGCAGGGTAAATACTGGCTGCTTTATTTTTACACTGCAAATTATATTGCAGATTGAACACACCACACCCAAATCTAACTCTCTCTGCACATGTTAAATCTGCCTCCCCTGCAGTGCACATGGTTTTGCCCAACTGCTAACAAAATTCCTGTTGCGATCAACTTGGAATTACCCCCATTGAATCACTATCACAGTAAGGGGAAAACTACTGTAAGGTGGTAACCTGAACTTTCTATTCCTAGTTACAGTTACTGATTACCTGTCAAACCTTCCACTTTCTACTCTTTACATTCTGGTAGTATACAGTAGCTAACACGATAATTCACTGAATTCATAGGGCATGTTATTGAACTGGAACACTTCTCCAACAACGAACACACTTGGAATTTTAACAGTTATCAGACCAACAAGTTATAATCTTTTGTGTGGCACTGGAATAGCTCATTCCCTTATATTTCTATGCATACAGTTAGGGTAGCAAGTCACAGGATGTCCTATTAAGTAAACAAGATACTGTAGGGTGAAATAATAAGTTACACTTATGCCTTCATCCCAGAAAAAAAAATGTTTCTGACTTACTGTAGCCATCATATTTTGGCTTTTAATAATGTTATTGTTTTCAATGTGTTGCTTTAAATGACTGATGTTCACCACACTTTATATATAATCTGAGATAGGCTCAGTATTTAAATACATTACATCCCCTGAATATCCTTACAGTATAATAGAACACCTTGTTAGTTACCACAGATTTATTTACGCAAACACTACAGACATTGGTGCAGTCCCATATAGTCTTAATCATTTCCCCTCACCATGGCCATTCTAATGTCAGTGCACATATATTAAGATGAATCTGGATTTAACAGCATCATCAGTACTAATAAGGATTCAGTGAACCCTTCCAGGGTAAATACGCTTTGCAAGTGATGAATTATTGGAATAATTGAAGATCCAGGTTACTCAACTATGTGTAGGTATACCAAGTCTACCTAACAGTGGAGATGATCCTTATAAAATAGCTGTATAATATGTTTTCTCTATCACAACACTATTTCACATATCCTGTAGAGAATACATAGATGTCTGAGGTGACTTTACCTCAATAATATGGGCAGTAAGTACCTTATAATCTTTAGTTCAAATTCAGTGTGATGTACTGCAGCCAGGCTGCAAGTGTCCATCTGTTGTTAGCATTGTTTGATTAGTATGAGGGCTGCTAGCTACAAATGTAGCCTTGCTCATCTTACCGCAATGTGTCATGCTGCATCACGGCATGCTGCATGGTGTGCCAGGTTGCAATTATTCACAGTAGGTGCTCACTTCATTAATTCCCTTAGGAATTAAGTGAGCGATCTCTGTCTGTGAATAGTCGCAGCCTGGTACGCCATGCAGCAATCATAGAAATTGTAATGTTGCAGGATTCATAGAAATCATGAGCCTTTATTACTATAATGAGCTTTATCCTCCTGGTCTATGACTGGGGTAGGTCAGTTTTAACACTGTTGACTATATGACATTTTGTGGTCAGGGCTGACTATTCAGGACATGCAGCTACATAAATGTACAGTAATTACTTCCATGGCTGGAGCTGTCTACCCAAGAATTTTCTTTGCTGCTGATTGAAAATATACAGTTCTGTATTTGAAACAGCCTGCTGATGACGCAGTGGTGTAGTTTTGTGAGGATAAATAAAGCTGACAGGCTCCTATCTCATAGAGAGATTTCAGTGCCTGAACTCTGTGGTCATCTTCTGCAGTTCCTCAGTCAGTTGTCATTTCTTTTCACTGCTCTTGCTGCTTCCCACAGACTCTGGGGCTGTCTTTATACAGTATCTGTCTCTACCCTCTTTGTGGTACAGGCTCCAACTCTGAACCGCACCTCCCAGCACAGCACTGCCTCACTGAGTCATCCCAAGGAGCTGTCGTCTCCAAATTGCTCCCCTGAACTAGCATCACTGGAAGAGGCATGTAACTCTCGCACAGTTCCTGGCTGCAGCTTCTCTAACGTTACCTCAGTTCTGAACGGCTTCTAGTGCAAAGTCCCTTCACTCAGGTAAGCCAGCTCCCAGCTCCTCACTTGGATGATAGATTTTACACTATGGCACTTCCCTGGTCACCACTGTTTCTCTCCCAAGGTGCTATGTGCAGAGTCATGTACTCCCCCAACTGTGGGTCCCACAGATGACTCTGTCTGACATGAATGCAAGGCTCATATTTATAAAGTAGACGCTAAAGCCCCAAATCTGCACATGAATGAGTCCACAACATTCATCCACATCCTTATATAATTAACATATAAAACATGCAATAACCATGTTTTTTTACACTTTTATTGCAGAATCCTGACAATACATAAATAATTAGATAAATAAATAAATAAATAAATAGATAAAACCTACAAAGTCAGCCATAAAAACATGTCACAATGCATATATACAGTATCTATAGTATATTTAACATAGGACATGAATGCCTAATATAGTTATTTTACCCAGGGGTTACATACACATTATGCCACATTAGTAGTGTCTCTTATTGGTATGTGGCATCATTGCAGTCAGGCATGACCTCACCAGACTCACCGCTCAGGCTTCTTCCAGTCACCAGCACCCCAACCTGGTTTCTCAACAGCAGCATACGGCTTAGGCCTCTCCTCAGCAGCAGGTGCACAGCCACTATGTTCTCTCCTCCTGAGTGACTAACGCTCAATCCATTTGAGATGGGCCGGCTCTAGTTGCTCTGCCTTCACTATGCCCCAGCTGCTAGATACACTACTGTTTGCTCATTTCAAACACAAGTTTTTATGTAGGCAAAGGACATTAGAGATGTGTACATACATGACAAGCAATTGTGCATGCATTGGCCTGTTAGAAAGGGCATACTTTTGACCTGTTAGAGGCCACATTGATGATTATGACTTGTAGTAAATTAGGTGTATATGGTTTGTACAACTATGCTTAGGTGTGGAAACATACTCTATTTCCATGTATTAATTTTTTCAGTATTTACATCAACTGTGCCACAAACTCTTGATCAGAACCTAAGTATTTAAAGCTTAGTACTTATTTATCACTGGTTATTTATAGAACACACACATATTCCACAGCTCTTTATATCAGTCCCTGCCCCAGTAGATCTTACAATCTCTATGTCCTTATATAAGGGAGAAGATACAAGTCTAAGGGACAATGCACAGGTCTTAAATGATTTTTTCAAAACGGTATTAGTACAGAACCAACCAATCAGGGAGACAATAGTCAGGGCTGGGGAAGGCTCTAAGTTTATTGAAGTTAGGTTGGAGGTGCGCCACTAAGCTGGGTTACAGTGTTTATTCTAGAAATTATTAGTGTAAACCACTAGAGATGAGCGCCGGAAATTTTTCGGGTTTTGTGTTTTGGTTTTGGGTTCGGTTCCGCGGCCGTGTTTTGGGTTCGACCGCGTTTTGGCAAAACCTCACCGAATTTTTTTTGTCGGATTCGGGTGTGTTTTGGATTCGGGTGTTTTTTTCAAAAAACCCTAAAAAACAGCTTAAATCATAGAATTTGGGGGTAATTTTGATCCCAAAGTATTATTAACCTCAAAAAACATAATTTACACTCATTTTCAGCCTATTCTGAACACATCACACCTCACAATATTATTTTTAGTCCTAAAATTTGCACCGAGGTCGCTGTGTGAGTAAGATAAGCGACCCTAGTGGCCGACACAAACACCGGGCCCATCTAGGAGTGGCACTGCAGTGTCACGCAGGATGGCCCTTCCAAAAAACCCTCCCCAAACAGCACATGACGCAAAGAAAAAAAGAGGCGCAATGAGGTAGCTGACTGTGTGAGTAAGATTAGCGACCCTAGTGGCCGACACAAACACCGGGCACATCTAGGAGTGGCACTGCAGTGTCACGCAGGATGTCCCTTCCAAAAAACCCTCCCCAAACAGCACATGACGCAAAGAAAAAAAGAGGCGCAATGAGGTAGCTGACTGTGTGAGTAAGATTAGCGACCCTAGTGGCCGACACAAACACCGGGCCCATCTAGGAGTGGCACTGCAGTGTCACGCAGGATGTCCCTTCCAAAAAACCCTCCCCAAACAGCACATGACGCAAAGAAAAAAAGAGGCGCAATGAGGTAGCTGACTGTGTGAGTAAGATTAGCGACCCTAGTGGCCGACACAAACACCGGGCCCATCTAGGAGTGGCACTGCAGTGTCACGCAGGATGTCCCTTCCAAAAAACCCTCCCCAATCAGCACATGATGCAAAGAAAAAGAAAAGAAAAAAGAGGTGCAAGATGGAATTATCCTTGGGCCCTCCCACCCACCCTTATGTTGTATAAACAAAACAGGACATGCACACTTTAACCAACCCATCATTTCAGTGACAGGGTCTGCCACACGACTGTGACTGATATGACGGGTTGGTTTGGACCCCCCCCAAAAAAGAAGCAATTAATCTCTCCTTGCACAAACTGGCTCTACAGAGGCAAGATGTCCACCTCATCTTCACCCTCCGATATATCACCGTGTACATCCCCCTCCTCACAGATTATCAATTCGTCCCCACTGGAATCCACCATCTCAGCTCCCTGTGTACTTTGTGGAGGCAATTGCTGCTGGTCAATGTCTCCGCGGAGGAATTGATTATAATTCATTTTAATGAACATCATCTTCTCCACATTTTCTGGATGTAACCTCGTACGCCGATTGCTGACAAGGTGAGCGGCGGCACTAAACACTCTTTCGGAGTACACACTTGTGGGAGGGCAACTTAGGTAGAATAAAGCCAGTTTGTGCAAGGGCCTCCAAATTGCCTCTTTTTCCTGCCAGTATAAGTACGGACTGTGTGACGTGCCTACTTGGATGCGGTCACTCATATAATCCTCCACCATTCTATCAATGTTGAGAGAATCATATGCAGTGACAGTAGACGACATGTCCGTAATCGTTGTCAGGTCCTTCAGTCCGGACCAGATGTCAGCATCAGCAGTCGCTCCAGACTGCCCTGCATCACCGCCAGCGGGTGGGCTCGGAATTCTGAGCCTTTTCCTCGCACCCCCAGTTGCGGGAGAATGTGAAGGAGGAGATGTTGACAGGTCGCGTTCCGCTTGACTTGACAATTTTGTCACCAGCAGGTCTTTCAACCCCAGCAGACCTGTGTCTGCCGGAAAGAGAGATCCAAGGTAGGCTTTAAATCTAGGATCGAGCACGGTGGCCAAAATGTAGTGCTCTGATTTCAACAGATTGACCACCCGTGAATCCTTGTTAAGCGAATTAAGGGCTGCATCCACAAGTCCCACATGCCTAGCGGAATCGCTCCGTGTTAGCTCCTTCTTCAATGCCTCCAGCTTCTTCTGCAAAAGCCTGATGAGGGGAATGACCTGACTCAGGCTGGCAGTGTCTGAACTGACTTCACGTGTGGCAAGTTCAAAGGGCATCAGAACCTTGCACAACGTTGAAATCATTCTCCACTGCACTTGAGACAGGTGCATTCCATCTCCTATATCGTGCTCAATTGTATAGGCTTGAATGGCCTTTTGCTGCTCCTCCAACCTCTGAAGCATATAGAGGGTTGAATTCCACCTCGTTACCACTTCTTGCTTCAGATGATGGCAGGGCAGGTTCAGTAGTTTTTGGTGGTGCTCCAGTCTTCTGTACGTGGTGCCTGTACGCCGAAAGTGTCCCGCAATTTTTCTGGCCACCGACAGCATCTCTTGCACGCCCCTGTCGTTTTTTAAAAAATTCTGCACCACCAAATTCAAGGTATGTGCAAAACATGGGACGTGCTGGAATTTGCCCATATTTAATGCACACACAATATTGCTGGCGTTGTCCGATGCCACAAATCCACAGGAGAGTCCAATTGGGGTAAGCCATTCCGCGATGATCTTCCTCAGTTGCCGTAAGAGGTTTTCAGCTGTGTGCGTATTCTGGAAAGCGGTGATACAAAGCGTAGCCTGCCTAGGAAAGAGTTGGCGTTTGCGAGATGCTGCTACTGGTGCCGCCGCTGCTGTTCTTGCGGCGGGAGTCCATACATCTACCCAGTGGGCTGTCACAGTCATATAGTCCTGACCCTGCCCTGCTCCACTTGTCCACATGTCCGTGGTTAAGTGGACATTGGGTACAACTGCATTTTTTAGGACACTGGTGAGTCTTTTTCTGACGTCCGTGTACATTCTCGGTATCGCCTGCCTAGAGAAGTGGAACCTAGATGGTATTTGGTAACGGGGGCACACTGCCTCAATAAATTGTCTAGTTCCCTGTGAACTAACGGCGGATACCGGACGCACGTCTAACACCAACATAGTTGTCAAGGACTCAGTTATCCGCTTTGCAGTAGGATGACTGCTGTGATATTTCATCTTCCTCGCAAAGGACTGTTGAACAGTCAATTGCTTACTGGAAGTAGTACAAGTGGGCTTACGACTTCCCCTCTGGGATGACCATCGACTCCCAGCGGCAACAACAGCAGCGCCAGCAGCAGTAGGCGTTACACGCAAGGATGCATCGGAGGAATCCCAGGCAGGAAAGGACTCGTCAGACTTGCCAGTGACATGGCCTGCAGGACTATTGGCATTCCTGGGGAAGGAGGAAATTGACACTGAGGGAGTTGGTGGGGTGGTTTGCGTGAGCTTGGTTACAAGAGGAAGGGATTTACTGGTCAGTGGACTGCTTCCGCTGTCACCCAAAGTTTTTGAACTTGTCACTGACTTATTATGAATGCGCTGCAGGTGACGTATAAGGGAGGATGTTCCGAGGTGGTTAACGTCCTTACCCCTACTTATTACAGCTTGACAAAGGGAACACACGGCTTGACACCTGTTGTCCGCATTTCTGGTGAAATACCTCCACACCGAAGAGCTGATTTTTTTGGTATTTTCACCTGGCATGTCAACGGCCATATTCCTCCCACGGACAACAGGTGTCTCCCCGGGTGCCTGACTTAAACAAACCACCTCACCATCAGAATCCTCCTGGTCAATTTCCTCCCCAGCGCCAGCAACACCCATATCCTCCTCATCCTGGTGTACTTCAACACTGACATCTTCAATCTGACTATCAGGAACTGGACTGCGGGTGCTCCTTCCAGCACTTGCAGGGGGCATGCAAATAGTGGAAGGCGCATGCTCTTCACGTCCAGTGTTGGGAAGGTCAGGCATCGCAAACGACACAATTGGACTCTCCTTGTGGATTTGGGATTTCAAAGAACGCACAGTTCTTTGCGGTGCTTTTGCCAGCTTGAGTCTTTTCAGTTTTCTAGCGAGAGGCTGAGTGCTTCCATCCTCATGTGAAGCTGAACCACTAGCCATGAACATAGGCCAGGGCCTCAGCCGTTCCTTGCCACTCCGTGTGGTAAATGGCATATTGGCAAGTTTACGCTTCTCCTCCGACAATTTTATTTTAGGTTTTGGAGTCCTTTTTTTTCTGATATTTGGTGTTTTGGATTTGACATGCTCTGTACTATGACATTGGGCATCGGCCTTGGCAGACGACGTTGCTGGCATTTCATCGTCTCGGCCATGACTAGTGGCAGCAGCTTCAGCACGAGGTGGAAGTGGATCTTGATCTTTCCCTAATTTTGGAACCTCAACTTTTTTGTTCTCCATATTTTATAGGCAGAACTAAAAGGCACCTCAGGTAAACAATGGAGATGGATGGATTGGATACTAGTATACAATTATGGACGGACTGCCACGGTTAGGTGGTATAAAAAAACCACGGTTAGGTGGTATATATTATAATAATAATACAATTATGGATGGACGGACTGCCTGCCGACTGCCGACACAGAGGTAGCCACAGCCGTGAACTACCGCACTGTACACTGGTTGATAAAGAGATAGTAGTATACTCGTAACAACTAGTATGACACTATGACGACGGTATAAAGAATGGAAAAAAAACCACGGTTAGGTGGTATATATTATAATAATAATACAATTATGGATGGACGGACTGCCTGCCGACTGCCGACACAGAGGTAGCCACAGCCGTGAACTACCGCACTGTACACTGGTTGATAAAGAGATAGTAGTATACTCGTAACAACTAGTATGACACTATGACGACGGTATAAAGAATGAAAAAAAAACCACGGTTAGGTGGTATATATTATAATAATAATACAATTATGGATGGACGGACTGCCTGCCGACTGCCGACACAGAGGTAGCCACAGCCGTGAACTACCGCACTGTACACTGGTTGATAAAGAGATAGTAGTATACTCGTAACAACTAGTATGACACTATGACGACGGTATAAAGAATGAAAAAAAAACCACGGTTAGGTGGTATATATTATAATAATAATACAATTATGGATGGACGGACTGCCTGCCGACTGCCGACACAGAGGTAGCCACAGCCGTGAACTACCGCACTGTACACTGGTTGATAAAGAGATAGTAGTATACTCGTAACAATTAGGATGACACTATGACGGTATAAAGAATGAAAAAAAAAACCACGGTTAGGTGGTAGGTATATAATAATAAATAATACAATTCTGGTCGGACGGACTGCCTGCCGTGTGCCGACACAGAGGTAGCCACAGCCGTGAACTACCGCACTGTACACTGGTTGATAAAGAGATAGTAGTATACTCGTAACAATTAGGATGACACTATGACGGTATAAAGAATGAAAAAAAAAACCACGGTTAGGTGGTAGGTATATAATAATAAATAATACAATTCTGGTCGGACGGACTGCCTGCCGTGTGCCGACACAGAGGTAGCCACAGCCGTGAACTACCGCACTGTACACTGGTTGATAAAGAGATAGTAGTATACTCGTAACAATTAGGATGACACTATGACGGTATAAAGAATGAAAAAAAAAACCACGGTTAGGTGGTAGGTATATAATAATAAATAATACAATTCTGGTCGGACGGACTGCCTGCCGTGTGCCGACACAGAGGTAGCCACAGCCGTGAACTACCGCACTGTACACTGGTTGATAAAGAGATAGTAGTATACTCGTAACAATTAGGATGACACTATGACGGTATAAAGAATGAAAAAAAAAACCACGGTTAGGTGGTAGGTATATAATAATAAATAATACAATTCTGGTCGGACGGACTGCCTGCCGTGTGCCGACACAGAGGTAGCCACAGCCGTGAACTACCGCACTGTACACTGGTTGATAAAGAGATAGTAGTATACTCGTAACAATTAGGATGACACTATGACGGTATAAAGAATGAAAAAAAAACCACGGTTAGGTGGTAGGTATATAATAATAAATAATACAATTCTGGTCGGACGGACTGCCTGCCGTGTGCCGACACAGAGGTAGCCACAGCCGTGAACTACCGCACTGTACACTGGTTGATAAAGAGATAGTAGTATACTCGTAACAATTAGGATGACACTATGACGGTATAAAGAATGAAAAAAAAACCACGGTTAGGTGGTAGGTATATAATAATAAATAATACAATTCTGGTCGGACGGACTGCCTGCCGTGTGCCGACACAGAGGTAGCCACAGCCGTGAACTACCGCACTGTACACTGGTTGATAAAGAGATAGTAGTATACTCGTAACAATTAGGATGACACTATGACGGTATAAAGAATGAAAAAAAAAACCACGGTTAGGTGGTAGGTATATAATAATAAATAATACAATTCTGGTCGGACGGACTGCCTGCCGTGTGCCGACACAGAGGTAGCCACAGCCGTGAACTACCGCACTGTACACTGGTTGATAAAGAGATAGTAGTATACTCGTAACAATTAGGATGACACTATGACGGTATAAAGAATGAAAAAAAAACCACGGTTAGGTGGTAGGTATATAATAATAAATAATACAATTCTGGTCGGACGGACTGCCTGCCGTGTGCCGACACAGAGGTAGCCACAGCCGTGAACTACCGCACTGTACTGTGTCTGCTGCTAATATAGACTGGTTGATATTTAAAGAGATATTAGTAGTATACAACAATACTATACTGGTGGTCAGGCACTGGTCACCACTCCTGCAGCAAAAGTGTGCACTGTTAATTAATATAATTGTACTCCTGGCTCCTGCTAACAACCTGCAGTGCTCCCCAGTCTCCCCCACAATTAATTATAAGCTTTTAATTTATACATTGATGACTGTGCAGCACACTGGGCTGAGCTGAGTGCACACAGACTGAGTCACACTGTGTGACTGACTGTGCTGTGTATCGTTTTTTTTTTCAGGCAGAGAACGGATATAGCAGAGAGAAGTGAACGGATATATTATATTAAATAAAAGTTAACTAGCAACTGCACTGGTCACTGACTGTGGTAAACTAACTCTGTCTGCGACTCTGCACAATCTCTCTCTCTCTATCTAATCTATCTCTATTCTAATGGAGAGGACGCCAGACACGTCCTCTCCCTATCAATCTCAATGCACGAGTGAAAATGGCGGCGACGCGCGGCTCCTTATATAGAATCCGAGTCTCGCGATAGAATCCGAGCCTCGCGAGAATCCGACAGCGTCATGATGACGTTCGGGCGCGCTCGGGTTAACCGAGCAAGGCGGGAAGATCCGAGTCGCTCGGACCCGTGAAAAAAAACATGAAGTTCGGGCGGGTTCGGATTCCGAGGAACCGAACCCGCTCATCTCTATAAACCACTAGTGGGCTTATCACTAAAATAAAGGCTTAGTGTGTGGCGCACTCTTTTGAAATGATTATACAGTATTAAAACTTAACTTCTATTCCATATTTTAAAATTAATCTCTATAGTCAGGCATAATAACTTCTCTGATAGCCTGAGAGTACAAAATCATAACATTATTGCCCATGGAATTGGAACGTTAGAATAATGTCTAAATTCTTCAATTTAAGGGCAAGAAAAGGTAATTACTAAAAAAGGGAAAAGAATGAAAAAATAGATTAAGCTAAGTGATATATTATTAAAATTGCTTAGTGCTGATTAGCTACTATTGTGCTCACTTATGGAGGCTAGATGTATTTATTATCTATATACTATTTTCACATAAATTGCTCTCAGAGAAGATTGGCTATGCTGCAAATAAGACAGTTAAGTACCTGCCCGGGGTGAAAATTCCTATGTTGTCCTAAAAGGTAAGTGAGAGGGGGGAAACAGGAGAGTCCTGTGAAGGGATATTCTACAGTATTCCTGATCCTAAACTATACTTCAGTGGATGTACCACAGTGTTCCTGATCCTGAACTATACTTCAGTGGATAGTGTGAAAGTATTGTAATATAAGGCCACCTTTTACACCAGTCTACTGTTCAAGACTGCAGTAACAGTGCTAATGTAATTTGATAAATAGTTATGTCCACCAATCTGCAACAATGTGTGGATGACAGGACAGTTCATGCAAGAGACTAGATAATGAATATACTGTCTCTAGTATTTGTGTAAAAAAAAACTGTCAGTGAAAAGTAGAGATAAAAGACTTAGATGATAAATATTCAGTTAGTTCTTGTTACTGCAAATCATATACATGACATATAGTATATATGTGGACAAAAGTGGCTAATCCCTATCCTCTCAAAGGAAAAGAGAGGGCGGTACAAACTTTGTTAATAAACAGTAATTAACAGGTAATTCTTTCTTTAATAATGTTATTACTACTACCTTTAAAGTAAAAACTTATTTCAAAAGAATCGCGTATAAACGTTGGGACTTTTCTCCCCGGAACATAAGGTACTCATGAATAGTTAAATCGACATTTTCAAATTTTTATCTGAATCATATATCAAGACTATTATAAATAGGCACACCAGAATTAATTCTTCTCTGGTTCATATATCGAGCCTGTTTTGTACAGGCACACCAGATTTAAGGTGAAAAGGCCTTAAATATTATACCAATTCCCTGACCAAAGAGTAGTATGATGGCTTTTCAAATTTTGAAATATATACACCTCACTCAAATCATCATATCTCCATGTACATAGCCCCTTTAAAGGCTAGAAAACTAGTGTGGTGTACCAAGATATACAGTTGAAATTCACATGAAGGCATCTATAAGATTGCCATGGATCACATTTGACACGTCAAAGTTAATGTCACCTTAGGAGTACATAAGTTGAGAGGTTAAAAAGAGTCCTAGGTGTGTGGAAACAGATTCCCTTTCTACTGTTGTCCCATGTGCCACAATGGGCAGTGAATGGATACAATGAGAGCAGGGAAGAGCCGTCCACCTAAGGACTGAAGGGAAAGAGCAGTGCGAGCTGCTTCTGCTGTCCACGTTCTACATCCCCCTTCCCCTGTTGCACAGGAGCATTGCACGGGGGCCGCAGATGTCAAACAGTGGATGAGAGGGCAGCTCTGAATACCTTATTGATGTCACGTCTGGTGTGCCTGTGAGAGAGCAAGGTAAATTCTCTGTCAATTATATAGATCCACTGCTAAGGAAGGACGCCGGGTCGGGTATGATTCCCGCACCTCCGCACACTATGTGCGCCTACGTCCAGAGCAGAGTTAGGTCTCCGTCATTTGCAAGGAGCCGCTACGGGAGCCGGACGCCGGGTCGGGAGTAACTCCCGCACCTCCGTAAACAGTGCACGCCCACGTCTATTTTTTCATTCTTTTCCCTTTTTTAGTAATTACCTTTTCTTGCCCTTAAATTGAAGAATTTAGACATTATTCTAACGTTCCAATTTCATGGGCAATAATGTTATGATTTTGTACTCTCAGGCAATCTATATGTCCTATCATATGTACACACACTAGCATTAATTTTTCTAAGGTGCTAATTAACCTACTGTACCAGCATGTTTTTGGAGTGTAGAGAAAACTGGAGTACCCAGAGGAAACACATGCAAGCACAAGGAGACAAGTTGATACCAAGACTAAACTGCTGTGAAGCAGTAATGCTTACCATTATTCCAACCATGCTGCCCATAGAGGATATATGTTATGAAAAAAGAAAAAATGATCTCTGCAGTTTGCAGAATTGAAGTACAGCTACAGTATACAAAACAAATGCAATAATGCTTTGTGTTTGAACTTGACTAAAAAATAATGAATCCTGAATATTATTTTTATCAGCAAATTAAAGTGATGCTAGTACTGATTACCTCCTCCGAACAATGACAAAAGTTTACAATGTAAGAGATGTTTTTTTGCTCACAGTTACAGATTATCCGCACTGTATATAGAAGTATTTTTTTGCATCAATGTACTAAATTGTGTTAACTTATTTATTTTTTAATTTCCTTCTGGTAGTTTATATATATATATATATATATATATATATATTAGTGATGTGCACCGGAAATTTTTCGGGTTTTGTGTTTTGGTTTTGGATTCGGTTCCGCGGCCGTGTTTTGGATTCGGACGCGTTTTGGCAAAACCTCCCTGAAATTTTTTTGTCGGATTCGGGTGTGTTTTGGATTCGACTGTTTTTTTTCCAAAAAACCCTCAAAAACTGCTTAAATCATAGAATCTGGGGTTCATTTTGATCCCATAGTATTATTAACCTCAATAACCATAATTTCCACTCATTTCCAGTCTATTCTGAACACCTCACACCTCACAATATTATTTTTAGTCCTAAAATTTGCACCAAGGTCGCTGGATGACTAAGCTAAGCGACCCAAGTGGCCGGCACAAACACCTGGCCCATCTATGAGTGGCACTGCAGTGTCAGACAGGATAGTACTTAAAAAAATAGTCCCCAAACAGCACATGATGCAAAGAAAAAAAGAGGTGCACCAAGGTCGCTGGATGGCTAAGATAAGCGACCCAAGTGGCCGACACAAACACCTGGCCCATCTAGGAGTGGCACTGCAGTGTCAGACAGGATGGTACTTAAAAAAAATTGGCCCCAAACATCACATGATGCAAAGATAAATTAAAGAAAAACGAGGTGCAAGATGGAATTGTCCTCCCACCCACCCTTATGTTGTATAAACAGGACATGCACACTTTAACAAACCCATCAATTCAGTGACAGGGTCTGCCACACGACTGTGACTGAAATGACTGGTTGGTATGGGCCCCCACCAAAAAAGAAGCAATCAATCTCTCCTTGCACAAACTGGCTCTACAGAGGCACGATGTCCACCTCCTCCTCATCGTCCGATTGCTCGCCTCTTTCACTGTGTACATCCCCCTCCTCACAGATTATTAATTCGTCCCCAATGGAATCCACCATCTCAGGTCCCTGTGTACTTTCTGGAGGCAATTGCTGGTGAATGTCTCCACGGAGGAATTGATTATAACTCATTTTGATGAATATCATCTTCTCCACATTTTGTGGAAGTAAGCTCGTACGCCGATCGCTGATAAGGTGACCGGCTGCACTAAACACTCTTTCGGAGTACACACTGAAGGGGGGGCAACTTAGGTAAAATAAAGCCAGTTTGTGCAAGTGCCTCCAAATTGCCTCTTTTTCCTGCCAGTATACGTACGGACTGTCTGACGTGCCTACTTGGATGCGGTCACTCATATAATCCTCCACCATTCTTTCAATGGTGACAGAATCATATGCAGTGACAGTAGACGACATGTCAGTAATCGTTGGCAGGTCCTTCAGTCCGGACCAGATGTCAGCACTCGTTCCAGACTGCCCTGCATCACCGCCAGCGGGTGGGCTCGGAATTCTTAGGTTTTCCTCGCACCCCCAGTTGCGGGAGAATGTGAAGGAGGAGCTGTTGACGGGTCACGTTCCGCTTGACTTGACAAGTGTCTCACCAGCAGGTCTTTGCATTGGTGGTCAGCAAAACTCTGCACTGTCCTCCTACTGTATACTGCACACAACTACAATGTAGCACAGGTATGGATGGATAGTATACTTGACGACATAGAGGTAGAGCAATGGCCTACTGTACCGTACTGCTATATATATACTGGTGGTCAGCAAAATTCTGCACTGTCCTCCTACTATATACTGCGCACAACTTCAATGCAGCACAGGTATGGATGGATAGTATACTTGATGACACAGACGTAGAGCAATGGCCTGCTGCACCGTACTGATATATATATATACTGGTGGTCAGCATAATTCTGCACTGTCCTCCTACTATATACTGCGCACAACTACAAAGCAGCACAGATATGGATTGTATACTTGACGACACAGAGGTAGAGCAATGGACTACTGTACCGTACTGCTATATATATATACTGGTGGTCAGCAAAATTCTGCACTGTCCTCCTACTATATACTGCGCACAATTACAATGCAGCACAGGTATGGATGGATAGTATACTTGATGACACAGAGGTAGAGCAATGGCCTACTGTACCGTACCGCTATATATATAATGGTAGTCAGCAAAATTCTGCACTGTCCTCCTACTATATACTGCGCACAACTACAATGCAGCACAGATATGGATAGTATACTTGACGACACAGAGGTAGAGCAATGAACTACTGTACCATACTGCTATATATACATACTGGTGGTCAGCAAAATTCTGCACTGTCCTCCAACTATATACTGTGCACAACTACAATGCAGCACAGTAATGGATTGTATACTTGAAGAGACAGAGGTAGAGCAATGGACTACTGTACCGTGCTGCTATAAATACTGATGGTCAGCAAAATTCTGCACTGTCCTCCTACTATATACTGCGCACAACTACAATGCAGCACAGTTATGGATTGTATACTTGACGACACAGAGGTAGAGCAATGGCCTACTGTACCATACTGCTATATATATATATATACTGGTGGTCAGCAAAATTCTGCACTGTCCCCTTACTATATACTGTGCACAACTACAATGCAGCACAGGTATGGATGGATAGTATACTTGACGACATAGAGGTAGAGCAATGGAATACTGTACCGTACTGCATTATATATACTGGTGGTCAGCAAAATTCTGCACTGTCCTCCTACTATATACTGCGCACAACTACAATGCAGCACAGGTATGGATGGATAGTATACTTGATGACACAGAGGTAGAGCAATGGACTACTGTACCGTACTGCTATATATATACTGGTGGTCAGCAAAATTCTGCACTGTCCTGCTTCTATACACTGTGCACAACTACAATGCAGCACAGATATGGATTGTTTACTTGACGACATAGAGGTAGAGCAATGGACTACTGTACCGTACCGCTATATATAAACTAGTGGTCAGCAAAATTCTGCACTGTCCTCCTACTATATACTGCGCACAACTACAATGCAGCATAGGTATGGATGGATAGTATACTTGACGACACAGATGTAGAGCAATGGCCTACTGTACCGTACTGCTATATATATACTGGTGGTAAGCAAAATTCTGCACTGTCCTCCTACTATATACTGCGCACAACTACAATGCAGCACTGATATGGATTGTATACTTGATGACACAGAGGTAGAGCAATGGACTACTGTACCGTACTGCTATATATATATTGGTAATCAGCAAAATTCTGCACTGTCATGCTTCTATATACTGTGCACAACTACAATGCAGCACAGATATGGATTGTTTACTTGACGACATAGAGGTAGAGCAATGGACTACTGTACCGTACCGCTATATATAAACTGGTGGTCAGCAAAATTCTGCACTGTCCTCCTACTATATACTGCGCACAACTACAATGCTGCACAGTTATGGATTGTATACTTGACGACACAGAGGTAGAGCAATGGCCTACTGTACCATACTGCTATATATATATATATATACTGGTGGTCAGCAAAATTTAGCACTGTCCCCTTACTATATACTGTGCACAACTACAATGCAGCACATGTATGGATGGATAGTATACTTGACGACATAGAGGTAAAGCAATGGAATACTGTACCGTTCTGCTATATATATACTGGTGGTCAGCAAAATTCTGCACTGTCCTCCTACTATATACTGCGCACAACTACAGTGCAGTACAGGTATGGATGGATAGTATACTTGATGACGCAGAGGTAGAGCAATGGACTACTGTACCGTACTGCTATATATATACTGGTGGTCAGCAAAATTCTGCACTGTCCTGCTTCTATATACTGTGCACAACTACAATGCAGCACAGATATGGATGGATAGTATACTTGATGACACAGAGGTAGAGCAATGGACTACTGTACCGTACTGCTATATATATATATATACTGGTGGTCAGCAAAATTCTGCACTGTACTCCTACTATATACTGTGCACAACTACAATGCAGCACAGGTATGGATGGATAGTATACTTGATGACACAGAGGTAGAGCAATGGACTACTGTACCATACTGCTATATATATGCTGGTGGTCAGCAAAATTCTGCACTGTCCTCCTACTATATACTGCACACAACTACAATGCAGCACAGGTATGGATGGATAGTATACTTGACGACACAGAGGCAGAGCAATGGACTACTGTACCATACTGCTATATATATACTGGTGGTCAGCAAAATGCTGCACTGTCCTTCTACTATATACTGCGCACAAATACAATGCAGCACAGATATGGATAGTATACATGATGACACAGAGGTAGAGCAATGGCCTACTGTACCGTACTGCTATGTATATACTGGTGGTCAGCAAAATTCTGCACTGTCCTCCTACTATATACTGCACACAACTACAATGCAGCACGGGTATAGATGGATAGTATACTTTACGACACAGAAGTAGAGCAATGGCCTACTGTACCGTACTGCTTTATATATATATACTGGTGGTCAGCAAAATTCTGCACTGTCCTCCTACTTTATACTGTGCACAACTACAATGCAGCACAGATATGTATTGTATACTTGACGACACAGAGGTAGAGCAATGGCCTACTGTACCGTACTGCTATGTATATACTGGTGGTCAGCAAAATTCTGCACTGTCCTCCTACTATATACTGCGTACAACTACACTGCAGCACAGGTATGGATGGATATTATACTTGATGACACAGAGGTGGAGCAATTGACTACTGTCCCATACTGCTATAAATATATATACTGGTGGTCAGCAAAATTCTGCACTGTCCTCCTACTATATACTGCGCACAACTACAATACAGCACAGATGTGGATTGTATACTTGACGACACAGAGGTAGAGCAATGGCCTACTGTACCGTACTGCTATATATATACTGGTGGTCAGCAAAATTCTGCACTGTCCTCCTACTATATACTGCGTACAACTGCAATGCAGCACAGGTATGGATGGATATTATACTTGACGACACAGAGGTAGAGCAATGGACTACTGTACCGTATTGCTTTATATATACTGGTGGTCAGCAAAATTCTGCACTGTCCTCCTACTATATACTGCGCACAACTACAATGCAGCACAGGTATGGATGAATAGTATACTTGACAACACAGAGGTAGAGCAATGGACTACTGTACTGTACTGCTATATATATACTGGTGGTCAGCAAAATTCTGCACTGTCCTCTTACTATATACTGCGCACAACTACAATGCAGCACAGGTATCGATGGATAGTATACTTGACGACACAGAGGTAGAGCAATGAACTACTGTACCGTACTGCTATATATATACTGGTGGTCAGCATAATTCTGCACTGTCCTCCTACTATATACTGTGCACAACTACAATGCAGCACAGATATGGATAGTATACTTGATGACACAGAGGTAGAGCAATGGACTACTGTACCATACTGCTATATATATACTGGTGGTCAGCAAAATTCTGCACTGTCCTCCTACTATATACTGTGCACAACTACAATGCAGTACTGATATGGATTGTATACTTGACGACACAGAGGTAGAGCAATGGACTACTGTACCGTACTGCTATATATATATTGGTGGTCAGCAAAATTCTGCACTGTCCTCCTACTATATACTGCACACAACTACAATGCAGCACAGGTATGGATGGATAGTATACTTGACGACACAGAGGTAGAGCAATTGACTACTGTACCATACTGCTATATATATACTGGTGGTCAGCAAAATTCTGCACTGTCCTCCTACTATATACTGTGCACAACTACAATGCAGTACTGATATGGATTGTATACTTGACGACACAGAGGTAGAGCAATGGACTACTGTACCGTACTGCTATATATATATTGGTGGTCAGCAAAATTCTGCACTGTCCTCCTACTATATACTGCACACAACTACAATGCAGCACAGGTATGGGTGGATAGTATACTTGACGACACAGAGGTAGAGCAATTGACTACTGTACCATACTGCTATATATATACTGGTGGTCAGCAAAATTCTGCACTGTCCTCCTACTATATACTGTGCACAACTACAATGCAGTACTGATATGGATTGTATACTTGACGACACAGAGGTAGAGCAATGGACTACTGTACCGTACTGCTATATATATATTGGTGGTCAGCAAAATTCTGCACTGTCCTCCTACTATATACTGCACACAACTACAATGCAGCACAGGTATGGATGGATAGTATACTTGACGACACAGAGGTAGAGCAATTGACTACTGTACCATACTGCTATATATATGCTGGTGGTCAGCA
Source organism: Pseudophryne corroboree (assembly GCF_028390025.1). Taxonomy (NCBI): domain Eukaryota; kingdom Metazoa; phylum Chordata; class Amphibia; order Anura; family Myobatrachidae; genus Pseudophryne; species Pseudophryne corroboree. Next base: position 238,925,013 of record NC_086454.1, read on the forward strand.
AAATTCTGCACTGTCCTCCTACTATATACTGCACACAACTACAATGCAGCACAGGTATGGATGGATAGTATACTTGACGACACAGAGGTAGAGCAATGGACTACTGTACCATACTGCTATATATATACTGGTGGTCAGCAAAATTCTGCACTGTCCTCCTACTATATACTGCGCACATCTACAATGCAGCACAGGTATGGATGGATAGTATACTTGATGACACAGAGGTAGAGCAATGGACTACTGTACCGTACTGCTATATATATATATATATATATATATATATATATATATATACTGGTGGTCAGCAAAATTCTGCACTGTACTCCTACTATATACTGTGCACAACTACAATGCAGCACAGGTATGGATGGATAGTATACTTGATGACACAGAGTTAGAGCAATGGACTACTGTACCATACTGCTATATATATGCTGGTGGTCAGCAAAATTCTGCACTGTCCTCCTACTATATACTGCACACAACTACAATGCAGCACAGGTATAGATGGATAGTATACTTTACGACACAGAAGTAGAGCAATGGCCTACTGTACCGTACTGCTTTATATATATATATACTGGTGGTCAGCAAAATTCTGCACTGTCCTCCTACTTTATACTGTGCACAACTACAATGCAGCACAGATATGTATTGTATACTTGACAACACAGAGGTAGAGCAATGGCCTACTGTACCGTACTGCTATGTATATACTGGTGGTCAGCAAAATTCTGCACTGTCCTCCTACTATATACTGCGTACAACTACACTGCAGCACAGGTATGGATGGATATTATACATGATGACACAGAGGTGGAGCAATTAACTACTGTACCATACTGCTATATATATATACTGGTGGTCAGCAAAATTCTGCACTGTCCTCCTACTATATACTGCGCACAACTACAATGCAGCACAGATGTGGATTGTATACTTGACGACACAGAGGTAGAGCAATGGCCTACTGTACCGTACTGCTATATATATACTGGTGGTCAGCAAAATTCTGCACTGTCCTCCTACTATATACTGCGTACAACTACAATGCAGCACAGGTATGGATGGATATTATACTTGACGACACAGAGGTAGAGCAATGGACTACTGTACCGTACTGCTATATATATACTGGTGGTCAGCATAATTCTGCACTGTCCTCCTACTATATACTGTGCACAACTACAATGCAGCACAGATATGGATAGTATACTTGATGACACAGAGGTAGAGCAATGGACTACTGAACCATACTGCTATATATATACTGGTGGTCAGCAAAATTCTGCACTGTCCTCCTACTATATACTGTGCACAACTACAATGCAGTACTGATATGGATTGTATACTTGACGACACAGAGGTAGAGCAATGGACTACTGTACCGTACTGCTATATATATATTGGTGGTCAGCAAAATTCTGCACTGTCCTCCTACTATATACTGCACACAACTACAATGCAGCACAGGTATGGATGGATAGTATACTTGACGACACAGAGGTAGAGCAATTGACTACTGTACCATACTGCTATATATATACTGGTGGTCAGCAAAATTCTGCACTGTCCTCCTACTATATACTGTGCACAACTACAATGCAGTACTGATATGGATTGTATACTTGATGACACAGAGGTAGAGCAATGGACTACTGTACCGTACTGCTATATATATATTGGTGGTCAGCAAAATTCTGCACTGTCCTCCTACTATATACTGCACACAACTACAATGCAGCACAGGTATGGATGGATAGTATACTTGACGACACAGAGGTAGAGCAATTGACTACTGTACCATACTGCTATATATATACTGGTGGTCAGCAAAATTCTGCACTGTCCTCCTACTATATACTGTGCACAACTACAATGCAGTACTGATATGGATTGTATACTTGACGACACAGAGGTAGAGCAATGGACTACTGTACCGTACTGCTATATATATATTGGTGGTCAGCAAAATTCTGCACTGTCCTCCTACTATATACTGCACACAACTACAATGCAGCACAGGTATGGATGGATAGTATACTTGACGACACAGAGGTAGAGCAATTGACTACTGTACCATACTGCTATATATATGCTGGTGGTCAGCAAAATTCTGCACTGTCCTCCTACTATATACTGCACACAACTACAATGCAGCACAGGTATGGATGGATAGTATACTTGACGACACAGAGGTAGAGCAATGGACTACTGTACCATACTGCTATATATATACTGGTGGTCAGCAAAATTCTGCACTGTCCTCCTACTATATACTGCGCACATCTACAATGCAGCACAGGTATGGATGGATAGTATACTTGATGACACAGAGGTAGAGCAATGGACTACTGTACCGTACTGCTATATATATATATATATATATATATATATATATACTGGTGGTCAGCAAAATTCTGCACTGTACTCCTACTATATACTGTGCACAACTACAATGCTGCACAGGTATGGATGGATAGTATACTTGATGACACAGAGGTAGAGCAATGGACTACTGTACCATACTGCTATATATATGCTGGTGGTCAGCAAAATTCTGCACTGTCCTCCTACTATATACTGCACACAACTACAATGCAGCACAGGTATGGATGGATAGTATACTTGACGACACAGAGGCAGAGCAATGGACTACTGTACCATACTGCTATATATATACTGGTGGTCAGCAAAATTCTGCACTGTCCTTCTACTATATACTGCGCACAAAAACAATGCAGCACAGATATGGATAGTATACATGACGACACAGAGGTAGAGCAATGGCCTACTGTACCGTACTGCTATGTATATACTGGTGGTCAGCAAAATTCTGCACTGTCCTCCTACTATATACTGCACACAACTACAATGCAGCACAGGTATAGATGGATAGTATACTTTACGACACAGAAGTAGAGCAATGGCCTACTGTACCGTACTGCTATGTATATACTGGTGGTCAGCAAAATTCTGCACTGTCCTCCTACTATATACTGCGTACAACTACACTGCAGCACAGGTATGGATGTATATTATACTTGATGACACAGAGGTGGAGCAATTGACTACTGTACCATACTGCTATTTATATATACTGGTGGTCAGCAAAATTCTGCACTGTCCTCCTACTATATACTGCGCACAACTACAATGCAGCACAGATGTGGATTGTATACTTGACGACACAGAGGTAGAGCAATGGACTACTGTACCGTATTGCTTTATATATACTGGTGGTCAGCAAAATTCTGCACTGTCCTCCTACTATATACTGCGCAAATCTACAATGCAGCACAGGTATGGATGGATAGTATACTTGACGACACAGAGGTAGAGCAATGAACTACTGTACCGTACTGCTATATATATACTGGTGGTCAGCATAATTCTGCACTGTCCTCCTACTATATACTGTGCACAACTACAATGCAGCACAGATATGGATAGTATACTTGATGACACAGAGGTAGAGCAATGGACTACTGTACCATACTGCTATATATATACTGGTGGTCAGCAAAATTCTGCACTGTCCTCCTACTATATACTGTGCACAACTACAATGCAGCACTGATATGGATTGTATACTTGACGACACAGAGGTAGAGCAATGGACTACTGTACCGTACTGCTATATATATATTGGTGGTCAGCAAAATTCTGCACTGTCCTCCTACTATATACTGCACACAACTACAATGCAGCACAGGTATGGATGGATAGTATACTTGACGACACAGAGGTAGAGCAATTGACTACTGTACCATACTGCTATATATATACTGGTGGTCAGCATAATTCTGCACTGTCCTCCTACTATATACTGCGCACAACTACAATGCAGCACAGATGTGGATTGTATACTTGACGACACAGAGGTAGAGCAATGGACTACTGTACCGAACTGCTATATATATACTGGTGGTCAGCAAAATTCTGCACTGTCCTCCTACTATATCCTGTGCACAACTACAATGCAGCACAGATGTGGATTGTATACTTGACGACACAGAGGTAGAGCAATGGCCTACTGTACCGTACTGCTATATATATATACTGGTGGTCAGCAAAATTCTGCACTGTCCTCCTACTATATACTGCGTACAACTACAATGCAGCACAGGTATGGATGGATATTATACTTGACGACACAGAGGTAGAGCAATGGACTACTGTACCATACTACTATATACATACTGGTGGTCAGCAAAATTCTGCACTGTCCTCCTACTATATACTGCGCACATCTACAATGCAGCACAGGTATGGATGGATAGTATACTTGACGACACAGAGGTAGAGCAATGGACTACTGTACCGTATTGCTTTATATATACTGGAGGTCAGCAAAATTCTGCACTGTCCTCCTACTATATACTGCGCACAACTACAATGCAGCACAGGTATGGATGGATAGTATACTTGACGACACAGAGGTAGAGCAATGGACTACTGTACCGTACTGCTATATATATACTGGTGGTCAGCAAAATTCTGCACTGTCCTCCTACTATATACTGCGCACAACTACAATGCAGCACAGGTATGGATGGATAGTATACTTGACGACACAGAGGTAGAGCAATGAACTACTGTACCATACTGCTATATATATACTGGTGGTCAGCATAATTCTGCACTGTCCTCCTACTACTGTATACTGCGCACAACTACAATGCAGCACAGATATGGATTGTATACTTGATGACACAGAGGTAGAGCAATGGACTACTGTACCATACTGCTATATATATACTGGTGGTCAGCAAAATTCTGCACTGTCCTCCTACTATATACTGCGCACAACTACAATGCAGTACTGATATGGATTGTATACTTGATGACACAGAGGTAGAGCAATGGACTACTGTACCGTACTGCTATATATATATTGGTGGTCAGCAAAATTCTGCACTATCCTCCTACTATATACTGCACACAACTACAATGCAGCACAGGTATGGATGGATAGTATACTTGACGACACAGAGGTAGAGCAATGGCCAACTGTACCGTACTGCTATATATATACTGGTGGTCAGCAAAATTCTGCACTGTCCTCCTACTATATACTGCGCAAAACTTCAATGCAGCACAGGTATGGATGGATAGTATACTTGACGACACAGACGTAAAGCAATGACCTGCTGCACCGTACTGATATATATATACTGGTGGTCAGCATAATTCTGCACTGTCCTCCTACTATATACTGCGCACAACTACAAAGCAGCACAAATATGGATAGTATACTTGACGACACAGAGGTAGAGCAATGGACTACTGTACCGTGCTGCTATATATATATTGGTGGTCAGCAATCTTCTGCACTGTCCTCCTTCTATATACTGTGCACAACTACAATGCAGCACAGATATGGATGGATATTATACTTGACGACACAGAGGTAGAGCAATGGACTATTGTACCGTGCTGCTATAAATACTGATGGTCAGCAAAATTCTGCACTGTCCTCCTACTATATACTGCGCACAACTACAATGCAGCACAGTTATGGATTGTATACTTGACGACACAGAGGTAGAGCAATGGCCTACTGTACCATACTGCTATATATATATACTAGTGGTCAGCAAAATTCTGCACTGTCCCCTTACTATATACTGAGCACAACTACAATGCAGCACAGGTATGGATGGATAGTATACTTGATAACACAGAGGTAGAGCAATGGACTACTGTACCGTACTGCTATATATATATACTGGTGGTCAGCAAAATTCTGCACTGTCCTCCTACTATATACTGCGCACAACTACAATGCAGCACAGGTATGGATGGATAGTATAATTGACGACACAGAGGTAGAGCAATAGACTATTGTACCATACTGCTATATATATACTGGTGGTCAGCAAAATTCTGCACTGTCCTCCTACTATATATTGCGCACAACTACAATGCAGCACAGGTCTGGATGGATAGTATACTTGATGATACAGAGGTAGAGCAACGAACTACTGTACCGTACTGCTATATATATACTGGTGGTCAGCAAAATTCTGCACTGTCCTCCTACTATATACTGCGCACAACTACAATGCAGCACAGGTATGGATGGATAGTATACTTGACGACACAGAGGTAGAGCAATGGACTATTGTACCATACTGCTATATATATACTGGTGGTCAGCAAAATTCTGCACTGTCCTCCTACTATATACTGCGCACAACTACAATTCAGCACAGGTGTGGATAGATAGTATACTTTATGACACAGAGGTAGAGCAATGAACTACTTTACCGTACTGCTATTTATATACTGGTGGTCAGCAAAATTCTGCACTGTCCTCCTACTATAAACTGCGCACAACTACAATGCAGCACATGTATGGATGGATAGTATACTTAACGACACAGATGTAGAGCAATGGCCTACTATACCATACTGCTACATATATATACTGGTGGTCAGCAAAATTATGCACTGTCCTCCTACTATATACTGCGCACAACTACAATGCAGCACAGATATGGATAGTATACTTGACGACACAGAGGTAGAGCAATGGCCTACTGTACCGTACTGCTATATAAATAGTGGTGGTCAGCAAAATTCTGCACTGTCCTCCTACTATATACTGCGCACAACTACAATGCAGCACAGGTTTGGATGGATAGTATACTTGACGACAGAGAGGTAGAGCAATGGCCTACTGTACCGTACTGCTATATATACTGATGGTCAGAAAAATTCTACACTGTCCTCCTACTATATACTGCGCACAACTACAATGCAGCACTGTTATGGATTGTATACTTGACGACACAGAGGTAGAGCAATGGACTACTGTACCGTACTGCTATATATATATTGGTGGTCAGCAAAATTCTGCACTGTCCTGCTTCTATATACTGTGCACAACTACAATGCAGCACAGGTATGGATGGATAGTAAACTTGACGACACAGAGGTAGAGCAATGGACTACTGTACCGTACTGCAATATATATACTGGTGGTCAGCAAAATTCTGCACTGTCCTCCTACTATATACTACGCACAACTTCAATGCAGCAAAGGCATGGATGGATAGTATACTTGACGACACAGAGGTAGAGCAATGGCCTACTGTACCGTACTGCTATATATATACTGGTGGTCAGCATAATTCAGCACTGTCCTCCTACTATATACTGCGCACAACTACAATGCAGCACAGATATGGTTTGTATACTTGACGACATAGAGGAAGAGCAATGGACTACTGTACCGTACTGCTATATATATACCGGTGGTCAGCAAAATTCTGCACTGTCCTCCTACTATATACTGCGCACAACTGCAATGCAGCATAGGTATGGATGGATAGTATACTTGACGACACAGAGGTACAGCAATGGCCTACTGTACCATACTGCTATATATATACTGGTGGTCAGCAAAATTCTGCACTGTCCTCCTACTATATACTGCGCACAACTACAATGCAGCACAGATATGGATGAATAGTATACTTGATGACACAGAGGTAGAGCAATGGACTACTGTACCGTACTGCTATATATTTATATATATATATATATATATATACTGGTGGTCAGCAAACTTCTGCACTGTACTCCTACTGTTTAATGCGTGAAACTACAATGCAGCACAGGTATGGATGGATAGCATACTTGATGACACAGAGGTAGAGCAATGGACTACTGTACCATACTGCTATATATATACTGGTGGACAGCAAAATTCTACACTATCCTTCTACTATATACTGCGCACAACTACAATGCAGCACAGATTTGGATAGTATACTTGACAACACAGAGGTAGAGCAATGGACTACTGTACCGTACTGCTATATATATACTGGTGGTCAGCAAAATTCTGCACTGTCCTCCTACTATATACTGCACACAACTACAATGCAGCACAGATATGGATTGTATACTTGACGACACAGAGGTAGAGCAATGGCCTACTGTACCGTACTGCTATGTATATACTGGTGGTCAGCAAAATTCTGCACTGTCCTCCTACTATATACTGCACACAACTACAATGCAGCACAGATATGGATTGTAAACTTGACGACACAGAGGTAGAGCAATGGCCTACTGTACCGTACTGCTATGTATATACTGGTGGTCAGCAAAATTCTGCACTGTCCTCCTACTATATACTGCGCACAACTACAATGCAGCACAGGTATGGATGGATAGTATACTTGATGACACAGAAGTAGAGCAATGGCCTACTGTACCGTACTGCTATATATATATATATACTGGTGGTCAGCAAAATTCTGCACTGTCCTCCTACTATATACTGCGCACAACTACAATGCAGCACAGATATGGATTGTATACTTGACGACACAGAGGTAGAGCAATGGCCTACTGTACCGTACTGCTATGTAAATAGTGGTGGTCAGCAAAATTCTGCACTGTCCTCCTACTATATACTGCGCACAACTACAATGCAGCACAGGTTTGGATGGATAGTATACTTGACGACAGAGAGGTAGAGCAATGGCCTACTGTACCGTACTGCTATATATACTGATGGTCAGAAAAATTCTACACTGTCCTCCTACTATATACTGCGCACAACTACAATGCAGCACTGTTATGGATTGTATACTTGACGACACAGAGGTAGAGCAATGGACTACTGTACCGTACTGCTATATATATATTGGTGGTCAGCAAAATTCTGCACTGTCCTGCTTCTATATACTGTGCACAACTACAATGCAGCACAGGTATGGATGGATAGTAAACTTGACGACACAGAGGTAGAGCAATGGACTACTGTACCGTACTGCAATATATATACTGGTGGTCAGCAAAATTCTGCACTGTCCTCCTACTATATACTACGCACAACTTCAATGCAGCACAGGCATGGATGGATAGTATACTTGACGACACAGAGGTAGAGCAATGGCCTACTGTACCGTACTGCTATATATATACTGGTGGTCAGCATAATTCAGCACTGTCCTCCTACTATATACTGCGCACAACTACAATGCAGCACAGATATGGTTTGTATACTTGACGACATAGAGGAAGAGCAATGTACTACTGTACCGTACTGCTATATATATACCGGTGGTCAGCAAAATTCTGCACTGTCCTCCTACTATATACTGCGCACAACTGCAATGCAGCATAGGTATGGATGGATAGTATACTTGACGACACAGAGGTACAGCAATGGCCTACTGTACCATACTGCTATATATATACTGGTGGTCAGCAAAATTCTGCACTGTCCTCCTACTATATACTGCGCACAACTACAATGCAGCACAGATATGGATGAATAGTATACTTGATGACAAAGAGGTAGAGCAATGGACTACTGTACCGTACTGCTATATATTTATATATATATATATATACTGGTGGTCAGCAAACTTCTGCACTGTACTCCTAATGTTTAATGCGTGAAACTACAATGCAGCACAGGTATGGATGGATAGCATACTTGATGACACAGAGGTAGAGCAATGGACTACTGTACCATACTGCTATATATATACTGGTGGACAGCAAAATTCTACACTATCCTTCTACTATATACTGCGCACAACTACAATGCAGCACAGATTTGGATAGTATACTTGACAACACAGAGGTAGAGCAATGGACTACTGTACCGTACTGCTATATATATATACTGGTGGTCAGCAAAATGCTGCACTGTCCTCCTACTATATACTGCACACAACTACAATGCAGCACAGATATGGATTGTATACTTGACGACACAGAGGTAGAGCAATGGCCTACTGTACCGTACTGCTATGTATATACTGGTGGTCAGCAAAATTCTGCACTGTCCTCCTACTATATACTGCACACAACTACAATGCAGCACAGATATGGATTGTATACTTGACGGCACAGAGGTAGAGCAATGGCCTACTGTACCGTACTGCTATATATACTGATGGTCAGAAAAATTCTACACTGTCCTCCTACTATATACTGCGCACAACTACAATGCAGCACTGTTATGGATTGTATACTTGACGACACAGAGGTAGAGCAATGGACTACTGTACCGTACTGCTATATATATATTGGTGGTCAGCAAAATTCTGCACTGTCCTGCTTCTATATACTGTGCACAACTACAATGCAGCACAGATATGGATTGTATACTTGACGACACAGAGGTAGAGCAATGGCCTACTGTACCGTACTGCTATGTATATACTGGTGGTCAGCAAAATTCTGCACTGTCCTCCTACTATATACTGCGCACAACTACAATGCAGCACAGGTATGGATGGATAGTATACTTGATGACACAGAAGTAGAGCAATGGCCTACTGTACCGTACTGCTATATATATATATATACTGGTGGTCAGCAAAATTCTGCACTGTCCTCCTACTATATACTGCGCACAACTACAATGCAGCACAGATATGGATTGTATACTTGACGACACAGAGGTAGAGCAATGGCCTACTGTACCGTACTGCTATGTAAATAGTGGTGGTCAGCAAAATTCTGCACTGTCCTCCTACTATATACTGCGCACAACTACAATGCAGCACAGGTTTGGATGGATAGTATACTTGACGACAGAGAGGTAGAGCAATGGCCTACTGTACCGTACTGCTATATATACTGATGGTCAGAAAAATTCTACACTGTCCTCCTACTATATACTGCGCACAACTACAATGCAGCATTGTTATGGATTGTATACTTGATGACACAGAGGTAGAGCAATGGACTACTGTACCGTACTGCTATATATATATTGGTGGTCAGCAAAATTCTGCACTGTCCTGCTTCTATATACTGTGCACAACTACAATGCAGCACAGGTATGGATGGATAGTAAACTTGACGACACAGAGGTAGAGCAATGGACTACTGTACCGTACTGCAATATATATACTGGTGGTCAGCAAAATTCTGCACTGTCCTCCTACTATATACTACGCACAACTTCAATGCAGCACAGGCATGGATGGATAGTATACTTGACGACACAGAGGTAGAGCAATGGCCTACTGTACCGTACTGCTATATATATACTGGTGGTCAGCATAATTCAGCACTGTCCTCCTACTATATACTGCGCACAACTACAATGCAGCACAGATATGGTTTGTATACTTGATGACATAGAGGAAGAGCAATGGACTACTGTACCGTACTGCTATATATATACCGGTGGTCAGCAAAATTCTGCACTGTCCTCCTACTATATACTGCGCACAACTGCAATGCAGCATAGGTATGGATGGATAGTATACTTGACGACACAGAGGTACAGCAATGGCCTACTGTACCATACTGCTATATATATACTGGTGGTCAGCAAAATTCTGCACTGTCCTCCTACTATATACTGCGCACAACTACAATGCAGCACAGATATGGATGAATAGTATACTTGATGACACAGAGGTAGAGCAATGGACTACTGTACCGTACTGCTATATATTTATATATATATATATACTGGTGGTCAGCAAACTTCTGCACTGTACTCCTACTGTTTAATGCGTGAAACTACAATGCAGCACAGGTATGGATGGATAGCATACTTGATGACACAGAGGTAGAGCAATGGACTACTGTACCATACTGCTATATATATACTGGTGGACAGCAAAATTCTACACTATCCTTCTACTATATACTGCGCACAACTACAATGCAGCACAGATTTGGATAGTATACTTGACAACACAGAGGTAGAGCAATGGACTACTGTACCGTACTGCTATATATATACTGGTGGTCAGCAAAATTCTGCACTGTCCTCCTACTATATACTGCACACAACTACAATGCAGCACAGATATGGATTGTATACTTGACGACACAGAGGTAGAGCAATGGCCTATTGTACCGTACTGCTATGTATATACTGGTGGTCAGCAAAATTCTGCACTGTCCTCCTACTATATACTGCGCACAACTACAATGCAGCACAGGTATGGATGGATAGTATACTTGATGACACAGAAGTAGAGCAATGGCCTACTGTACCGTACTGCTATATATATATATATACTGGTGGTCAGCAAAATTCTGCACTGTCCTCCTACTATATACTGCGCACAACTACAATGCAGCACAGATATGGATTGTATACTTGACGACACAGAGGTAGAGCAATGGCCTACTGTACCGTACTGCTATATATATACTGGTGGTCAGCAAAATTCTGCACTGTCCTCCTACTATATACTGCGTACAACTACACAGCAGCACAGGTATGGATGAATATTATACTTGACGACACAGAGGTAGAGCAATGGACTACTGTACCATACTGCTATATATATACTGGTGGTCAGCATAATTCTGCACTGTCCTCCTACTATATACTGCGCACAACTACAATGCAGCACAGATGTGGATTGTATACTTGACGACACAGAGGTAGAGCAATGGCCTACTGTACCATACTGCTATATATATACTGGTGGTCAGCAAAATTCTGCACTGTCCTCCTACTATATACTGCGCACAACTTCAATGCAGCACAGGTATGGATGGATAGTATACTTGACAACACAGAGGCAGAGCAATGGCCTACTGTACCATACTGCTATATATATACTGGTGGTCAGCATAATTCAGCACTGTCCTCCTACTATATACTGCGCACAACTACAATGCAGCACAGATATGGTTTGTATACTTGACGACATAGAGGAAGAGCAATGGACTACTGTACCGTACTGCTATATATATACCGGTGGTCAGCAAAATTCTGCACTGTCCTCCTACTATATACTGCGCACAACTGCAATGCAGCATAGGTATGGATGGATAGTATACTTGACGACACAGAGGTACAGCAATGGCCTACTGTACCATACTGCTATATATATACTGGTGGTCAGCAAAATTCTGCACTGTCCTCCTACTATATACTGCGCACAACTACAATGCAGCACAGATATGGATGAATAGTATACTTGATGACACAGAGGTAGAGCAATGGACTACTGTACCGTACTGCTATATATATATACTGGTGGTCAGCAAACTTCTGCACTGTACTCCTACTGTTTAATGCGCACAACTACAATGCAGCACAGGTATGGATGAATAGTATACTTGACGACACAGAGGTAGAGCAATGGACTACTGTACCATACTGCTATATATATACTGGTGGTCAGCAAAATTCTGCACTGTCCTCCTACTATATACTGCGCACATCTACAATGCAGCACAGGTATGGTTGGATAGTATACTTGACGACACAGAGGTAGAGCAATGGACTACTGTACCGTATTGCTTTATATATACTGGTGGTCAGCAAAATTCTGCACTGTCCTCCTACTATATACTGCACACAACTACAATGCAGCACAGGTATGGATGGATAGTATACTTGACGACACAGAGGTAGAGCAATGGACTACTGTACCGTACTGCTAAATATATACCGGTGGTCAGCAAAATTCTGCACTGTCCTCCTACTATATACTACAATGCAGCACAGATATGGAGCATTTTCTGGCAGAGAACGTAGATATTTGCAGCACACTGAGCACAGATATTTGCGGCACACTGAGCACAGATATTTGCAGCACACTGAACACAGAAACTGAGAGAACACAGCCACGTCCTCTCGCTATCATCTCCAATGCACGAGTGAAAATGGCGGCGACGCGTGGCTCTTTATATGCAATACGAGTCTCGCGAGAATACGACAGCGGGATGATGACGTTCGGGCGCGCTTGGGTTAACCGAGCAAGGCGGTAAGATCCGAGGCTGCCTCAAAACCGTGTAAAATAGGTGAAGTTCGGGGGGGTTCGGATCTCAACGAACCGAACCCGCACATCTCTAATATATATATATATATATATATATATATATATATTGTATATTCATTAGCTTTTTTTTCTATCAACTGCCGGGAAGAGATTACAATCTTAGGTCCTATTTGTATTTCACAGGATTACACCAGATAATAGACACTGGGCAGGAAAAGTAGTGTTTAGTAGTCATGAATCACCCAAACAAGTGCTGTTACATATCACTATGTGATAGTGATGATCACCCAAAAGCACAACACAGTAAACATGCAGAAACATGTGCTTTTCAAACACTATTAGTCACCAGTCTCAACCATAAGTTCAAAGAAGCACTTGAAATGTTGCACCAATCCTGATGGATGTTTGAGCAAGTGGACTGCACTGAGCGATCCAATCAGAATTAGGTTTTATTGGGTCAAAAAACAAGGACTTTATGCCCATGACCATCATCCTTCCTCTGGCTTGTAAGAGGACATAAAGTATCACTTCCCCTGAAGTACAGGGCTATCATATTTAGAAGGAGACAATTCAAACCATCAAGAGTGATAAAGAAGGGTTCTATTTCTTTTATAGACTGTGCTAGATAAATTATATCTAGAATCTGATTGATTGCTATGGGAAACTTCACTTTATCTCTCTTCACTTTATCTCCCCACTTTATCTCTCTTGATATTTTTCCCCTTTAATGTTTAGCATCAGGAGTTAGATATGGGTGTAGAGGTCAATGCATCATAAAACCGAATTTAAACACAATTTACAGTAATCTGTAATTCCTATACTGTGTTGATCAAACACTGAGACAGTTTACCTATTATAACTAACACACACAAGAGTCATTAGCTTACTAACTTTTTCCAAAAATGACAAGAAGTTCATACACTTAGTGCAGTACAATAACAAACACCAGAGGTGCTGTGCTAAAAATTGAACCAAAATAAGTTGGGCCTTTCCGTATTCATTTAGGGGAAGGCAGATCCAGCCACAAGCAGTTACTGTAATAGGCTGCAAACAGGTAGAATCTAGACAAGCAGGATGTGTTCGGACCATCCTATTAACGGATTTCTGTGACCTGTCATGTTTGCTGGACAAGGGAATAATGACAGAATACAGTGAAAAATTAAATATTTGGGGATAAGGATATCTGCTAATGGCTTAAGTATAAGAGAAAATGTAGTTCATAGATCACAGATGTGCAATGGACAGAGAGAGGGAGAATAGAACAGAAATGTAGCACTCAACCTTTCAGTTGCCGTTGATCCTAGCTTTCGGCTTTTCATTACACTACAAATTTCTTCATGCTGCTTGCTTGGTACCTATTAATACTTGCTATCTTTAAAATGTGAGTATCAGATTAAAGCTATGGGTGGGAACGTTATGCAGTATTATTGTCAATATTTAGAGCATTAACACTGTATGTTGAATGGTTTACAAACTCAACATTCAGAATGGTGACAACTTCAAAATGTCAACAAGTTCATAATGCTGACATGAACCATGCAGACTTTAACAAAAAGTCAACATGCTCAAAGTGTTAACATTATGCATGTTTACATTATGAACATGTCAGTGTTAGTGTAGGATTACAGTTAGCTAGCAGTTAGGGTTTGATTATATACTAAATTCAACATTTACACCATTGACACATTGGGCAAAATTATATAGGGTGCAAGTTTCTTTGCAGGATCAAACTCGCACCTTCTTGCACATTTTGAAGAAGTGAGTTTGTCCCTCAATTCACAAATGTAATAGCCTGTGAATTTTTGCGTTCAAGGCTATTACATGTGAGTCAGTGCTAGTTTATTTTAGTAGTTCATTACTAGGTGCCAGTTGTACAAAAGCATGCACAGATCAGTGAGATCTGTGTATGCTTCTGTCTGTAAAAGGTAGAAAAATAGTTACAAATAAGGAACAAAAAATGGTGTGTGCCCCCCCCTAAAATATAACCAGTATAGGGCTGTTGGAGCAGCCCTGGTTCTAAAAATATGGGGAACAAAATGAGTAGGTATCCTCCGTATTTTTAGAACAAGCACCGGACTCTACTAGCAAGGTAGTAATGCCACAGCCAGAGGAAACATTTGATAGGGTCCCTTTTTCTTCGGTGGTGGGACCTGCAAAGTTATTGGGGTCATCCTAGGGGTCCACACTATTGAAGCGAATGTAGTGGTTCCCACCATTGAAGTCAATGTAGCGGTTCCCACCATTGACTTAAATGTGGAAGGCATTGATAGACAGTCTAGCCTACCAAAGCAGCTGCTAAGTGGCTGGTGGCTCTCCTAGTCATGTGGAGCCCAGATTTCACAAAAGAGGAGCCCTATGTGGTAACACATAGAGCTTCTCAGTCCGTCTTGGTTTGGGTGTTTGATTTTTTTTTAACACCTTGGGTGCCTTCATGGGCCAAAGATGACCTGATCTCCACCTGGGATAGGTGAGTATGGAATTTATTTTACAGCCACCATTGATTCTACTGGACAAATGGGATAGGTGAGTATATGTGCAATTGTGAGTGTGTAAGTCTGTATATTAAAGTTTTAATTTTGCGGTGTGTCTTGTCATTATTTTAATACTTGTTTTACAGGGAGACTACAGGTACCAGTGAAACCTTCAATGCCCTACATGCCCTAGCTGATACTTCTGGTTCTTCAATTACCGGCATGTGGGGGAGGCTTTCTGGGACCTGTAAGTCTTCTGTAAAAAAAAATATTATTTACAAACCCATCTGAAGTGCTATCAACTCTGTACCCACAGCCCAGTGTGCGAGTGATAGGCCTAAGCTTCAGCCCAGGCCGTGGGTGCCCTGGAGGGTGGACCCCTTTATTGTGGGTGTTCTCACTGTCACAGGAATCCCCAGCCTGGACTGACTAGTTAGGTGGGTTAATGTAGTTATAATAAACTCTGCAATCCAATCTGTAGCAAAACAACATGCTTGGTATAATTTCTGGCAAAATATATGGGCCCACCAACCAACATACAGGTGACCTCATCTGGTAGGTGCCTATGACTAACATTTAAGTTCAGGGCATGGGACCCCATTATGTCAGCACAGGCCAGCTGCCCCAAGGCACCACACTAGTGAGAGGCTAAAGTTGTATTAAGTGTTATTAAGTAAGAAGCATAAGCTGTTAAGGGGTCTGTTTATCAAGCCTTTGACGTAGATAAAGTGGATGGAGATAAAGTACCAGCCAGTCAGCTCCTAACTGCCATGTAGCAGGCTGTGTTTGAAAAATGACAGTTAGGAGCTGATTGGATGGTACTTTATCTCCAAGCATTTTATCTCCATCCAAGGCTTAGTAAATAGACCCATAAGTCCTCAATAGATGGTAAGCCAAAGCAGCCAGGCCACATCATCCCAGGGAACCCTGTGCCTCAAACTCATCTCTAAAATTGACAAACTGTATGCATTTATTCAGGACTTACCGTCATAGGGGTATATGCAATTGCGGTCGAATTCCCGAAATTGTCGAATTTCGGGTCATTTTCGACCAAAAAAAAAAATCGCCTATGCAATTCAGTGCTTTCCGACCAAAAACGGACTTTAAAAATTCGACTTTTTGAAATTCGAATTTTTGCAAATTCGACTTTTCTGCAATGATATAAGTGCTGCAATTCGACCAAAGCATATTCAATTCAAGTTTGGAAATTCGACAGCAGTGCTTTTAGACAGCAAATTCGTCATTTTCAATCCGCCACACTTTGGAGGGTGAAAACAAATAAAAAAAATTTTGTGTTTTTTTTGGGGGGGAATAGCAGATCTATTTATATTAGAAGGGATTAGGTACTTTTTTTTTTTTTTTTTTGGAGGCACAAATATTATTTATATATTTTTTAAAATATTATTTTTTTTTATTTATTTTTTTATTGCTGGAACGGTAAAATCCTTAAAAAAATGGCGTGGGGTCCCCCCTCCAAAGCATAACCAGCCTCGGGCTCTTCGAGCTGGTCCTGGTTCTAAAAATGCGGGGAAAAAATTGACAGGGGATCCCCCGTATTTTTAAAACAAGCACCGGGCTCTGCACCTGGTGCTGGTGCCAAAAATACGGGGGACAAAAAGCGTAGGGGTCCCCCGTATTTTTAACACCAGCATCGGGCTCCACTAGCTGGACAGATAATGCCACAGCCGGGGGTCACTTTTATGCCGTGCCCTGCGGCCGTGGCATTAAATATCCAACTAGTCACCCCTGGCCGGGGTACCCTGGGGGAGTGGGGACCCCTTCAATCAAGGGGTCCCCCCCCCCCAGCCACCCAAGGGCCAGGGGTGAAGCCTGAGGCTGTCCCCCCCATCCAATGGGCTGCGGATGGGGGGGCTGATAGCCTTTTGTGATCATGAAAAGAATATTGTTTTTTCCAGCAGTACTACAAGTCCCAGCAAGCCTCCCCCGCAAGCTGGTACTTGGAGAACCACAAGTACCAGCATGCGGGAGAAAAGCGGGCCCGCTGGTACCTGTAGTAGTACTACTGGAAAAAAAATACCCAAATAAAAACAGGACACACACACCGTCGACAGTAAAACTTTATTACACACTGCCGACACACACATACTTACCTATGTTCACACGCCGACATCGGTCCTCTTCTCCATGTAGAATCCACGGATACCTGAAAAGAAAAAGATCAATATACTCACCTCAGCCATGGTCCAGAGATACATCCACGTACTTGTAGAAAATAACAAACCGGACAACCGACCAAATGGACTGAAAGGGGTCCCATGCTGACACATGGGACCCCTTACCCCGAATGCAGAGACCTCTCAAGTGACAGCTGTCACAGAAAGGTCTCTAAAGCCAATCAGGAAGCGCAACTTCGTTGCGCTCATCTGATTGGCTCTGCGCGTCTGAGCAGACAGCGCATCGCACAGCCCAGTCCATTATATTGGTGGGAACTTAGCGGCTAGTGGTGAGGTCACCCGCCGGTCAGCGGCTGACCGGCGGGTGACCCCACCGCTACCCGCAAAGTTCCCACCATTGAAAGTAATGGAGCGGCTTTGCGATGCGCTGTCTGACAGCACAGACAGCGCACAGCCAATCAGGTGAGCGCCACGGAAGTAGCGCTTCCTGATTGGCTGAAGGGACTTCAGTGACAGGAGTCACGTGATGTCCCGGGATTCGGGGAAAGGGGTCTGATGTGAAAGCATTGGACCCCTTTCAGTCCGGTATGGAGCGGGTATTTGCGTTTTGTTTTTTTTACAAGTACGTGGATCTCTCTGGACGTGGATTTATCTCTGGACGCTGGAAGGTGAGTATAATTTTTTCACAGGTACCTCGGATCGTCGGAGACCGTGGCAGTCGACGTGTCAACATAGGTAAGTATGTGTGTGTCGGTAGTGTGTAATAAAGTTTTACTATCAAGGTGTGTGTGTACTGTTTTTATTTGGGTATTTTTTTTCCAGTAGTACTACAGGTACCAGCGGGCCTGTTTTTCTCCCGCATGCTGGTACTTGTGGTTCTCCAAGTACCAGCTTGCGGGGGAGGCTTGCTGGGACTTGTAGTACTACTGGAAAAAACAATATCTTTTTATTATCACAAAAGGCTATCAGCGCCCCCATCCGCAGCCCATTGGATGGGAGGGGACAGCCTCGGGCTTCACCCCTGGCCCTTGGGTGGCTGGGGGGGGACCCCTTGATTGTAGGGGTCCCCACTCCCCCAGGGTACCCCGGCCAGGAGTGACTAGTTGGATATTTAATGCCACGGCCGCAGGGCACGGCATAAAAGTGACCCCCGGCTGTGGCATTATCTGTCCAGCTAGTGGAGCCCGATGCTGGTGTTAAAAATACGGGGGACCCCTACTCTTTTTGTCCCCCGTATTTTTGGCACCAGCACCAGGCGCAGAGCCCGGTGCTGGTTTTAAAAATACGGGGGATCCCTGCCCAATTTTCCCCCTGCATTTTTAGAACCAGGACCAGCTCGAAGAGCCCGAGGCTGGTTATGCTTTGGAGGGGGGACCCCATGCCATTTTTTTTTCGGGTTTTTCCCGTTTTTTCCCGTTTTTTAAAATCGTGGCAAAATCCGTCAAATCGGCCGATTTTCGCCTGCGATTCTGGCGAATCCGTTTTTCATTGAATATGGTGAATTCCGGAAGCCACCTTCCGGAATTCACCTGTCGAATTAAGTCGAATTAAAAAACGGCGAAAAATTGCCGCGATTCGCCGTGAATTGCATATACCCCATAGTGTCTTTCCCAACATGCAGTCTGTAAATGCTAGAGATCCATACTAATTAAAAATGCCTTTCGGCAGGCGGAAACCTTTCAATGCAAAGTTTAATGTACAGTATGGACAGTGTATAATGTACAAAAGAGAGGCTAGTGATGGTGAGGGACAGTTTTTGGTAAAATCTGATGAGGCAGCAACACTTTTGTATAATAGGTGTGTTATAAGAGACAGTAGAGGCCCCAACAAAATTTGAAGGTTATTAAGAGGTTTTATAGCTGTTTCTCAAAATTATTTTACCATGCTACTTTTACATATGCATTTATACATCCTCCAGGCCAGTAAACTTAAATGCATAACAAATTGTAATGTTATAGCATACAGTTTTATTGTTTGACAACTATAATACAGTAGATATATTTTCTTTTTCCATGTTTTGCTTCCATCTACAGGCATGTTAACTGGAAGCCTATTATAAAGAAAAATCTGAATCCTAGGGAGATAAAAACAAAATTATTATCTTTCTTAATAATGTAATACACCAAACCACATTCACCCAAAGTTTTCTTTTACAGCCACTGGGATAATTTAAGGAAAAAAACATTGTTCATTTTTAAGTTTCATTTTAGGCATGTGTACTCATTTACAGAAAGTTGCATTGTGTGGAAAACACTAGATCTAAAGAAACTGGAAAAAAATCCCATACAAGTTTTTTTGTATGGCAGTTTTGATAGCATAATGGTTAGAATAATTGCCTTGCAGCACTGAGGTCAAGGTTTTGATTGTCATCATGTATATTTCACCCGTGCATGTGTGGGTTTCCTCCTAGTACTCCAGTTTTCTCCCACAATCCAAAAATATGCTGGTAGGTAAATTGGCCCAACTAAAAAAATCAACCCTAGTATGTTTGTATATACATGTACATGTGTTTAGAACAGACTAGATGGCCCAAGTGGTTCTTTTCTGCCATCACATTTTATGTTTCCCATTTTGTTTTGGAATTAATGACTGGCTTAAAAAAAATATTGACTATTAGGGTGTTGTCAAAAAGAATCCTCTACAGTAAGGATGGATGTTCAACTTCTGTATAAATCTTTAAAATATTTTGGGATTTATAAATGGTTACATGCATGTTATGTTTAAAGTGGTAGCTGGATTGATGGAACTTTTCTGTAGCCTTTGCGGAACCACAGTAAGTAGAGGAAGGGACGTTAAACATCGAGAAACCTCCACCTTGTTATGTCATTTGTGAGCTCATGACACGTTATTGATAACATCAAAAGCTGGTGCTAAAAACATAAAAAGCTGTTCAGCATTAACTAGCTCCCTTCTCTCAACTAGATCCTAGCACCTGCAATCTCCACCACCAACATCTTCATCCTCAATATCATCAGAATCATCAAAGGTAGTCCTGCATCCAATTTGTTTAAGCTAGGTGACTCCTCCCCTTTCCAGGATTCCTCAGAAGAATCCTTGAGAACTAGGCACGCTGCTGCTTGGGGGTGGTTCTTCATCCCAAAAGAGGATCAAGAGGACTACTAGCAGTACTGTAAAAAATCAATTAACTGTGAAGCAATCCTTTGCAAGGGGAAACAAGTATGACAGCTCTCACCCAGTCGCACAGTGGATCATAGACAGCATCATGGCTATGCTAATATTAAAGCTGCATCCAATATCTGCCATACATCATGGTTCCATTATAGCTAAAAAGCCATTCCTGCTGTACAAGGATGATAAAAAAAATGTAATTATTGACCTACAAAATGCCATTGTATCTACTGTCCACTTAACCACAGATATGTGAACAAGCAGTAGAGGGAAAACTAAAGATTACATGACTGTAACAGACCTCTGAGTGGGTGAATTGCCTTCAGAGGAAGAAGTATCTAATAAACAATGCCAGCTCATGCAGGCAGGATACTCTGTCTATCACTGGATTCAATAAGATGCATACTGCTGATTACCTCTAATGGATGTCATAGAAACATTACTTACCTCGCTTGGTCTCTCCTCAGGATGTGTGATATTTGATAACACTGCAAATACTGCGAGAGCATTATAGCTGTATGAATTGCATCACATCCCGTTTTGCTCACATGACCAATTTAGTTGTAAAGGGCTTTTTAAAACATGACAGGGGCATGCAGGAGATGCTGTCTGTTGCACAAAAAAGATCAGGTCTTTTTTGGCTTTCTGCAACAGCATGCAAGAAAGTGCAGCACCTTCAAGAACATTTTATTTTACCCTGCCATCAACTGCAGTAAGAGGTGGTAACAAGGTGGAACTCCACCCTAGTATGCTTCAGTGGATAGAGGAACAGCAAAAAGCCATCCATAGCTATACAGCAAGCCATGACACTGGGATAGGAAGGGGAATGTACCTTAGCCCAGCACAGTGGAGAGTACTTTCTGTCTTATGTAAGGTGCTGAAAATCTTTGAAGCATCCACCGGTGAAGTGAGTGCTGACACTGCTATCTTGAGTAAGGTGATTCCCCTAAATATGCTTTTTGGAAAATCAGCTGGAGAAACTGAAGGAGGATATTAAACAAAGCGAATCCTCAAAGTATCACAGACTTGTAGATCAAGTCCTTTTTTTAACTTCGCCAGGATTTACGGGTTGTCAATATCTTGAAATCTGATCACTATATTTTAGCAACCATGAACCAAGGTTTAAGTTGTACGCTGTGTCTTTCTTTCCAACTACTCCAGATCTTAAGAGATGCATAGAGCTCCTGGTGTGCAAGTTGGCAACTTAAGTGACACATGGCACTAAGACGTCTCCTCATTAAGTTTCTTCAGCAGAAGCCATAAAAAAACTTAGCTTTCCCAAAAGACCCAGTGGTGATGCAGATAAGTCAACCCCACATTTTAACATCTGGCCGTGTCTAAAAGAATTGTCCAACATAAGTGACACCACTACCGTAATACGTGATAGTCACCATCCAAAAATTAGTTGAAGATTATTTTCATTACACTGTACAAATAGGCACATCCCTTCAAGTACTGGAAAGAAAAAAACTATTTTGAGGCCCTTGAACAAACTGACTTTGCATTACTTAAGCTGCCCACCCTCCATTATATACACAGAGAGAGTTTTTAGAACAGCCGAGAACCTTGTCAGCAATCGGCATAGGAGGCTACTTCCTCAAAATGTGGAAAAGATAATTTTATCAAACTGAACTGGAAATTCCATGAGGATGACCTTTACCTGCAATTACATCAAAGTACAGAGACTTCTGAAATCATGGACTCCGGCGGAGAGGAATTAATATTGTATGAGGATGATGTAAACCCTGATGAGGGTGAGAATAAGGATGACAAAGACAATGACATCTTGCAACTGTAGAGATCATTGACAGCACTGTTAGATTAGCTGCCTTAAGACCATTGGTAGCTTGTTTTGTGGGGGCCCAAACAACCAAACACTTCAGCCACAAAGGTGGCAATACCTGTCACTGAAGTGCTTGATATACTAAATTGTGCATGTCTTTTTAATATCCTTCAGCTGCATGCTTGAGCCTCATATGACTACTTGAATTGAAAATCATTATTGGTAATCTGTGTAACAGGTACAATCATTCCAGAAAAGTTACTGATACATTTTGTAGAGACATTTGCAAACCCAATAAATTATTGTACTATGTATTTATCATTTTAGAGGGTAGCCAATGAAGAACTGCATTAAGCTCGAAGGAGACCATACTCAGGCTATCTGGAAAATAATACACAATACAGTAGAAAATGATTTGGGGTCTGTTCAAAATCACATCTCTTCTGTTTAATGGTGCGTTGATGCTTCCAGAGTCATACAAGGATCGTATAGACAAGTTTGTAAAATCCTTCTGGAAAATCTATAAAAATAGGACTACCATCTAAATACTGTAGGTACTGTAAGCATCAATTAAGGTATTACTGAAATCTTTCCAAAAGAAGTTGATAGGACAATTATAAAGACAATTAGGAGGCTATGAATCAGCATTCTTTTTATTACAGACATCTTAGAACCTTCCCCATTGTTGATGGTTTTGACTAAATTTAGAAGACATAGATATATCGGAAATCTGTGCAAGATAACTAATGTTTCTGAAGTCAACCAGATGCTTCTGCAAATATGTTATTTACCCTTGCAGAGTATGAACCAAGTTTTGCAATTTAATAGCTAGCTTGTCAAGCACAGGCAAACTCTCACAGTCCAACCATTTGTAGTTTCTGTACTCAGTGGGGCCAAAGATGAACTTGCACTGTTGTTCAGCCCTTCTGTCTTTTGTAAATGAGGCCATTATATTTTATCATTTTCATTATATATTTTTTTGTATTCAAATCCATTTCATCACACCGCACATTATGAAAAACAGAACCAACAATTCAAATTATATCATACAGTGCCCTCAGTTCATATTATGCCACATTACAGTGGCCCAGGTCATACAGTATTATCCCACAATATAGTGCCTCCACTTCATACTGTGCCACATTTCAGTGCACCAGTTTATATTACTGTATGCAACATTATAATGCTCCCCAGTTCTTTTCATATTACATTATGACAATTAGTAAGTGCAGGGATATAGCTAGTTATATTGCTGGCCCCAAGGCATACGTTTTTAAGGGCCTCTACGTACCACTCAATGATGACAAATGTATATTACACATATAACTGTTAAAGGGAAGAGAGGCTCCTCTCAGCTCTGGGTCTCATAGAAGCTGCACTCCCTGCGCCTATGGTAGCTATGCCCTTACATCCAGGCTCATGAGTGGAGTTGGCCACACAACCAGCCCAGTGACTGAAAATTGTGCTGTGTCAGGGGTAAATCCCCTGGTCTGAATAGCTAGATTACATTCATTTTGATGCCTGGCATTAAAAATTCAGCTCTTCATATTGTTTGGGAACAGCACCTGTCCTGATATCTGTCATTGCCTGTCAAACTGTTGTTGTTGTTGTTATTATTATTATTATTATTATCCTCTATTTCTATGTTGGCACAAGGGGCTACAGTGCCTTATGAAGTAATCAAATAGTAATAGTATGAACAAAACAAGAAAAAAGTGAAATACTGTACAGTACAAAACATTGTAGGACATGGACAAAGCTTAAAAACATTGCTGCATCAGCAATTATAATACCCAAATAAGCAGCATGGCGGCAGAACCATTGTAGTCAGTGGGTAGGAGATGATGGTATAAGTGAGAGAAGGAAAAGATGCTAGAGTATGGGTGTCTATTGATGATGGTATGGTAGAGAAATGATAAACACCAGCAGATCCCCAGAAGTCAAAGAACAGCCCAGTACTTACCAGTGGAGTGGTTTATTAAGCATTTATGTGATTTGTAAAGCTGTACTCCCAATTATGCATTTGCAGACTCTAAGGAAGAGAGACCTGCTCCTGAGAAACTTAAAATTTACAGTGAGAATGAAGATTAGAGCAGTGGGTTAGGTTGAGAGTTGGAATGCTCTGATAAAGACATGGGTCTTGACAGCCCAATTAACATTTTGCATACAGATGGAGAGCATGGGAGGGATACATTTCCAGTTATAGGTACCAGTAAGGGCAAAATCTTAGAGGCAGGAGTGGGAGGAAGTAATCAGTTGGTAGGAGTGGCGGCATTCATTTGTTCAGTGAAGTGGGAGGATGACAGTTTGAAGGGAGTAAATGAGAGAACATTAGGTGGGTTCAGTATGATATACTGGCGACCGGGATGCCGGCCGTCAGTATACCAACAATGACATCATGAACACCAGTTTGCTGATAGCATTGAGAATTCAATGAGTCCCCTTACAGGCTCGCTGTGGCCTGGTGGCTGGCTGCAGTCTCCACAGGTTCTATTCCCACTCTATTGGTGTCGTGGACACCCACAAGTGGGAATAGCCCCTGTTAGCCGGGATTACAACTGGTGGCATTGTCAGCGGTCAGGATTCCAGTGTCGGTATCCTGACTGCCAGGATCCTGACTGCTGGAAACCTTGAGAGAGGGAGAAAGGTCAGGGAAGGAGAGGAGCTAAGGAGCTCACCTAAATAGATGTAAAAAAGGAGGATAGGAGAGATCCAAAAGCAAACAGTGGGGGGCAACTACTGATTGAGGAAGTGGGTGAGAAGCAGAGTCATGAGAGGAGACAGAGAAAAAACAGTCAGAAAGGTAGGAGGACAGTTAGAAGAGTACAGTATCATGTAGATCATGGTTTTTCAGAAGGAGCAGGTGGTCCACAGTGTCAAAAGCAGTGGAGAGGTCAGGGAGACTGTGCAGAGTGTAGTAACCATTGGAATTGACTCCAAGGAGGTCATTGCTGACTTTAGTGAGGGCAATTTCTGTGGAGTGGATAGAAGAAAAGCCAGACTAAAATAGGTCAAGCAGGGAGAGAGAGGCAGAAAGGCAGTGATGCACTTGTAGTCAATCTGATCAATGAGTTTGGTGTCAAAATGGAGGAGAGAGATAGGTAATTAGAAAGAGTGTTGGTATCAAGGGTAGGTTTTTAAAGAAAGGTTAGACAATGACATGCTTGAATACAGAGTGGACAGCGCCTGACGAGTGAAAGACCTTGAAGAGATAGGCAGGATATAACAGGCAACAGGAGAGAGGTAGCAGAAGAGGCAGGAGGGGATAGGGTGAAAGAGGTAGTGATAAGGGGGAGACCTGATTAGGACCATGACTCCATCATCTCCAGATACTGAGAAGAATGAAGTTTGAGTTTGTAACATGAATGGGGGGGGGATGGGGGAGATTCAGTTTGGGAAAATAAAGGGTTGGGGTAACGAGATGTAGTGAGAAATAATGTCCTGACATATTGCTTCAAATTTAAATGTGAAGTGGATAGCAAAGTCAAGGGCAGATAGTGACTAGCAGAGGTGAGAAGGAAGGAGGCAGAGGAAAAAGTTGAAAGTTGCAAAGAGATGACAAAGGTTGGAAGACTGGAAGGTGAAAAGGCTAAATAGGACTGTTTAAAGAGGGCAGCATTGTACACTAGGTCAAGTTCATGAACTGCAATGACTGCTGGAGTAACAGAGTCTAGAGCACAAGTAAGGGAGATATTGTATAGGGAAACAGCTTAGACAGGGCAGAAGAGAGAGACAAGGTAAAGATAAGGATCAGTGTCAATAAGCTCAAGGTAACGCTTAATGATGGAAGTTATGGGAGGCAGATGGATATCTTAAAAGTAAGATCATGACTAGGGAAAGGGGAATGGGTTAAATCAGAATTGTCACAATGGTGAATGAAGACCAGACCAAATGAGCATCCACTCAAATGGGAGGGTGAGGAGGTCCATGGAGACAATCCACTTGATGATGTACGGTAAAGGAATTTAGAGGCAGTGAGGTCAGTGAGGACATCATTAGGGATATTGAAGTCACCTAAGATGAGGGAGGGAAGGTCTGAAGAGAGGAAGTGGGGAGCAAGGAAGAAGGATGTCAACGTATTTAGAGATAGGACCTAGATGACAGCTACATAAAGGTGTAAAGGTTGGAAGAGGCGAATAGAATGAACCTCAATGTAGGACAGGCTGGAGACTAACAATTACAGTGCATAGAAAACAGAAAGTTGGGTGCTTTTTTCCCTCTTGGTATCCCACTGCACATTAAATAGTACTTGCAACAATACATGAAAACTATATGGTAATAGCTCTTCAGACATATTTGTTGCATATATTTGCAAATACATGGTAAGCTCGGCAGCTTACCATGTATTTGCAAATACATGCAACAAACATCTCTGAATTTGAATTACCATATAAATGTTCCCTGAAAACTCACCTCTTCAGACAAGCCTATCAAATTCCAGACCCACCCACATAACCTTCAGTGCTTCCCTATCTAATTACATCCTCTGTAGAGTATTCATAACATCACATATCTTGTCTTTCTTTAGTCTCACACCCTCCTGACACTTGGATATCTTTGTGGGGTATCATCATACAACCCATTAAGAACCTAGCAATCTGGTGGACCATTATGCAATAGGTAGCATCTATCCTTGTGTATCTATGCCTATTTCCCTATAGATTGTAAGCTTGCGAGCAGGGCCTTCCTACCTCTATGTCTGTCTGTTTTTACCCAGTTTTGTTCTATTACTGTTGTTCTAATTGTAAAGCGCAACGGAATATGCTGCGCTATATAAGAAACTGTTAATAAATAAATAAAATATAGTAAGTGCTGCCAGATTGATTGAGCAGCTATCACTGTGTTTGCAGTTACAGTGCATAGCCAGTCAGTCATGAAGTTGTCCTGCTCCACTCTCAATGATCTAACTTGCTCCTCCAAATTTCTCACCCCCCTCCTGACTATTAACTCCTACATCTCCTCCACATGTAAGGATGGCCATTGCATTTTAGCCGTAGAATAATGGTAGTGTTTCCACCATCTAAATTTGTTTATTGATGGTACATTACTTTACCATTACAAAGAAACCATTCAATGGTTTAACAACTGGTGATTAACTGATGTGCATGCATGATGGGCACCTGGAGTTTGCACATGTGCAATGAAACTCTGTTACAGACAGTAAATCCTGGCATTGACTTCAAAATGGACATCAGCAGACATCAAATGTGCATGGGAAAGAAATATGCAATGGTTGGTGACCATCTCAATCCTGGCATCAGATGTAAAAATGATTGCAGTCGGTATGAGTAATGCTAATAATGTAGTGGGTGCTATTTATGTAATATCACGATATGACTAGTAAATGTTATATAATGGAATATTATAATTTGAGAGAAGATACATAAGGTGTTTCCTCCATATTGCACTTACCTTAATAAGCTATGCTTCCACCACCCCACTTTCTTATTTACCTTCCAGGTCTATACTAATAACTCGTTTTCAGCTCTTTTTATTTGTTTAGCTGGCATGTGCCAACCTCTTTGACACTTTGTAGTGTTTTTTCCTGCACAATGTTCCTGTCTTTACTTGAAATTAAAAGAATGATAATAAACAGAGTATAGTGACCGGACTACAGATTACTAAACCAACATACCCAGGTTTATTATGCTCATTGTTCAATTACATTTTTTAGATATTCAGACTAAATTATTGATGCAATTGCTCTATGTGTAGCTAACTTTAGTCAGTTCTTTAAAACACATGTACAGTGTGTCTCTTTTGTTTCTAATACCCATGAACAGACGTAAATGAGTCCAGATGATTACCCTAGGCAATCACACTATATAGATTATGAATACTACACAACCAAAATAATTAAAACTTTTATAAATCAGTAAATGACAAAGGGGGATATTCTGAGTTGTTAGCAAACCAAAGAAGCACACTAATGGGATTGCACAGAAACAATATACCCACCCAAATCTAAATCTCTCTGCACATGTAACATCTGCACCACCTGCAGTGCAACATGGATTTGCCCAATTGCTAACTTTTTTGGTTTGCTAACAACTCTGAATAACCCCCCAAAGATAATGTATATTACATTTTAATTTTCATATTATATTTTCATGGCGGTTCTTCAGTTGCAAAAAAGGTCTATTTTATATTTTAGTCTATGTTGAGAAACAAGGGAGCTGCCCTAATGCTCCAACTTTAGAGATCCCAGCGTTCTTGTCACTATTCATATTATGGAATGCATTGTTTTCTAATTGCAGTTCTGCAGGAAAGCACATTAATAGAAACACAATTGTAATTAAAGAGAACATTTATGACCATTCATTGATAATTACATAAAACATTAAAGTAATAATGTAATTAGAATTGTTTCAGTATACAACACTGCAAATATGATGGTGCTTTATAAAAAAAAATATAATAAGAGAGATTTACTTAAATGAAAAGAAATTACATACAGTAGAATGTCAATATATATAGGAACTGTTTATGGGCTAATTAGTTGAGGCTTGTGGGAAGTTTCTAGAACTAGCATGCAGCTGAGCTGAGCTATCTTAAGTGAATAACAGAAACCCAAGGATATACTGTAAAAGGAAAAACTAATGGTCGAGGAGATTGACTGCCTACTTACCATGATAGAGGATAAATGGGTTTTGGCTGCACTGTAGTGGGAACTATGTTATTGCTGACACAGAAGACTTCAGGGAGCTTATCAGTATGAGCAGTTACAAACCTTTATATTGGTAGATGCTCAATTAGCTTAGTGATATCATTCAGCTTTTCGAAAGGGAGGGGTATTTCTGAGCAAGAAAAAAAGGCAATTGGTTTCCCCCAGCACCCTGCATGATAACAGTAACCAGATATAAATCCCAATTAATAATAGAATACAGAGATCTTCGTTACACATATTTGCACAAATGTGTGGTTAAGCCCCAAAGCCGCATCAAGGCGCCTCTGTATATTTGGGGTCCCTAGCGCTATATCTAGGTGCAGGGTGTGGCACCCCAAAACACCAGCATAAGCCAGAAAGCCCAGCGTAGCATACCAGTGAAAAAACTATAGTGTTAATAAATTAGTATTTAGGAAGCCGAAGCTATAGAGAGTGTGATACAAATATGAAATGTAATTAAAATAGAGAAATAGTGTTAAAAAATTAATAAGTGAAAAGTGTTAATAGAATGTAAAGGTATGCCACACTAAAGCCATCCAGCTCAGCCAGTCCAGAGGCACCACACCTCACACCTCCATTACCCCAATCTGGGTCTAATATTAACCAGCAAGGAGCCACATGATAATAGCTCCTTACTACAGTATGTCTAAGCTAAGAGCTACCTACCTTGGAGCAACCCCATAATGCTCCATGTGGCATGTCAAGGCCTGCACCTCCTCCTAATGCAGGAACCTCACTGCCTCTCACAACAGACAAATATATTGGTAAATGCTCAATTAGCTTAGTGCTCGAAAGGGAGGGGTATTTCTGAGCAAGAAAAAAAGGCAATTGGTTTCCCCCAGCACCCATCTTGCTCCCCTCCAATCTGTCCTGAACTCCGCAGCTAGGCTAATCTTCCTCTCCCGCCGTACCACATCTGCCACTCCCCTTCGACAAAATCTACACTGGCTCCCATTCCCCTACAGAATCCTCTTCAAACTCCTCACATACAAGGCCATCTCTAATTCCACTGCTCCGTACATCTCCAACCTCCTTTCCCTTCATACTCCCTCCCGCCCCCTATGGTCGACTAATGACCGTCGCCTCTCCACCACCCTGGTCACTGCTTCCCACGCACGAGTTCAGGATTTTGCCCGTGCTGCACCCCTTCAGTGGAACGCACTCCCCCGCTCCATTAGACTCTCCCCGACCTTGCAAAGCTTCAAATGGGCACTAAAAACCCACCTATTCATCAAAGCATACCCTCCCGATGCATAACCCAGTGCTGAAGCTGCACCTCCACCCCCCTGCCTCATGCCGTGAACACCTCAGCTTTGCTTGCATACTGCCATCAGGCTACCTCCCACTTGCCTGCACCTCTTGTCATCTGTCTGTCGCCCCTCCCCACTAGATTGTTAGCTCTTCAGAGCAGGGCCCTCTTTCCTCTTGTTATATAAGCCCTCGTCTCGACACATTTCACTCGCAGCTCTCCCCTACTCAATGACCATCTTTATCCTGCTAGTAAAGGCTCATCTCCATCTATGGACACCAGCCTCTAGTAGTACGATGATCACTCCATCAATACTTACATCTTAGCTGTATTATGTCTTGAGAACGTGTGGTGCTCTGTTACCTGTACTCTATTTCTGTTATTTATTTACTGTAATGCTATGTTTTGTCTCCCTGTACTGTCCTTTGTACGGCGCTGCGAAATACATGTGGCACCTTATAAATAAAATGTAATAATAATAATAATAATAATAACAGTAACCAGATATAAATCCCACATAATAATAGAATTCAGAGATCTTCGTTACACATATTTGCGCAAATGTGTGGTAAAGCCCCAAAGCTGTATCAAGGCATCTCTATATATTTGGGGTCCCTAGCGCTATATCTTGGTGCAGGGTGTGGCACCCCAAAACACCAGCATAAGCCAGAAAGCCCAGTGTAGCATACCAGTGAAAAAACTATAGTGTTAATAAATTAGTATTTAGGAAACCGAAGTTATAGAGAGGGTGATATAAACATGAAATGTAATTAAAATAGAGAAATAGTGTTAAAAAATTAATAAGTGAAAAGTGTTAATAGAATGTAAAGGTATGCCACACTAAAGCCATCCAGCTCAGCCAGTCCAGAGGCACCACACCTCACATCTCCATTACCCCAATCTGGGTCTAATATTAACCAGCAAGGAGCCACATGATAATGGCTCCTTACTACAGTATGTCTAAGTTAAGAGCTACTTACCTTGGAGCAACCCCATAATGCTCCATGTGGCATGTCAGGGCCTGCACCTCCTCCTAATGCAGGAACCTCTCTGCCTCTCACAACAGACATATAAATTGGTAGATGCTCAATTAGCTTAGTGATATCATTCAGGTGCTCGAAAGGGAGGGATATTTCTCAGCAAGAAAAAAAGGCAATTGGTTTCCCCCAGCACCCTGAATGATAACAGTAACCAGATATAAATCCCACATAATAATAGAATTCAGAGATCTTCATTACACATATTTGCGCAAATGTGTGGTAAAGCCCCAAAGCCGCATCAAGGCATCTCTGTTTATTTGGGGTGTCTAGCGTTATATCTAGGTGCAGGGTGTGGCACCCCAAAACACCGGCATAAGCCAGAAAGCCCAGCGTAGCATACCAGTGAAAAAACTATAGTGTTAATAAATTTGTATTTAGGAAGCCGAAGCTATAGAGAGGGTGATATAAACATGAAATGTAATTAAAATAGAGAAATAGTGTTAAAAAAATTAATAAGTGAAAAGTGTTAATAGAATGTAAAGGTATGCCACACTAAAGCCATCCAGCTCAGCCAGTCCAGAGGTACCACACCTCACATCTCCATTACCCCAATCTGGGTCTAATATTAACCAGCAAGGAGCCACAAGATAATGGCTCCTTACTACAGTATGTCTAAGCTAAGAGCTACCTACCTTGGAGCAACCCTATAATGCTCCATGTGGCATGTCAGGGCCTACACCTCCTCCTAATGCAGGAACCTCTCTGCCTCTCACAACAGACATATATATTGGTAGATGCTCAATTAGCTTAGTGATATCATTCAGGTGCTCGAAAAGGAGGAATGTTTCTCAGCAAGAAAAAAAGGCAATTGGTTTCCCCCAGCACCCTGAATGATAACAGTAACAAGATATAAATCCCACATAATAATAGAATCCAGAGATATTCGTTACACATATTTTGCGCAAATGTGTGGTTAAGCCCCAAAGCTGCATTAAGGCATCTCTGTATATTTGGGGTCCCTAGCGCTATATCTAGGTGCAGGGTGTGGCACCCCCAAAACACCAGCATAAGCCAGAAAGCCCAGTGTAGCATACCAGTGAAAAAACTATAGTGTTAATAAATTAGTATTTAGGAAGCCAAAGCTATAGAGAGTGTGAGATAAACATGAAATGTAATTAAAATAGAGAAATAGTGTTAAAAAAATAATAAGTGAAAAGTGTTAATAGAATGTAAAGGTATGCCACACTAAAGCCATCCAGCTCAGCCAGTCCAGAGGTACCACACCTCACATCTCCATTACCCCAATCTGGGTCTAATATTAACCAGCAAGGAGCCACATGATAATGGCTCCTTACTACAGTATGTCTAAGTTAAGAGCTACCTACCTTGGAGCAACCCCATAATGCTCCATGTGGCATGTCAGGGCCTGCACCTCCTCCTAATGCAGGAACCTCTCTGCCTCTCACAACAGACATATAAATTGGTAGATGCTCAATTAGCTTAGTGATATCATTCAGGTGCTCGAAAGGGAGGGATATTTCTCAGCAAGAAAAAAAGGCAATTGGTTTCCCCCAGCACCCTGAATGATAACAGTAACCAGATATAAATCCCACATAATAATAGAATTCAGAGATCTTCATTACACATATTTGCGCAAATGTGTGGTTAAGCCCCAAAGCCGCATCAAGGCATCTCTGTTTATTTGGGGTGTCTAGCGTTATATCTAGGTGCAGGGTGTGGCACCCCAAAACACCGGCATAAGCCAGAAAGCCCAGCGTAGCATACCAGTGAAAAACTATAGTGTTAATAAATTAGTATTTAGGAAGCCGAAGCTATAGAGAGGGTGATATAAACATGAAATGTAATTAAAATAGAGAAATAGTGTTAAAAAAATTAATAAGTGAAAAGTGTTAATAGAATGTAAAGGTATGCCACACTAAAGCCATCCAGCTCAGCCAGTCCAGAGGTACCACACCTCACATCTCCATTACCCCAATCTGGGTCTAATATTAACCAGCAAGGAGCCACAAGATAATGGCTCCTTACTACAGTATGTCTAAGCTAAGAGCTACCTACCTTGGAGCAACCCTATAATGCTCCATGTGGCATGTCAGGGCCTACACCTCCTCCTAATGCAGGAACCTCTCTGCCTCTCACAACAGACATATATATTGGTAGATGCTCAATTAGCTTAGTGATATCATTCAGGTGCTCGAAAAGGAGGAATGTTTCTCAGCAAGAAAAAAAGGCAATAGGTTTCCCCCAGCACCCTGAATGATAACAGTAACAAGATATAAATCCCACATAATAATAGAATCCAGAGATATTCGTTACACATATTTTGCGCAAATGTGTGGTTAAGCCCCAAAGCTGCATTAAGGCATCTCTGTATATTTGGGGTCCCTAGCGCTATATCTAGGTGCAGGGTGTGGCACCCCCAAAACACCAACATAAGCCAGAAAGCCCAGTGTAGCATACCAGTGAAAAAACTATAGTGTTAATAAATTAGTATTTAGGAAGCCAAAGCTATAGAGAGTGTGACATAAACATGAAATGTAATTAAAATAGAGAAATAGTGTTAAAAAATTAATAAGTGAAAAGTGTTAATAGAATGTAAAGGTATGCCACACTAAAGCCATCCAGCTCAGCCAGTCCAGAGGTACCACACCTCACATCTCCATTACCCCAATCTGGGTCTAATATTAACCAGCAAGGAGCCACATGATAATGGCTCCTTACTACAGTATGTCTAAGTTAAGAGCTACCTACCTTGGAGCAACCCCATAATGCTCCATGTGGCATGTCAGGGCCTGCACCTCCTCCTAATGCAGGAACCTCTCTGCCTCTCACAACAGACATATAAATTGGTAGATGCTCAATTAGCTTAGTGATATCATTCAGGTGCTCGAAAGGGAGGGATATTTCTCAGCAAGAAAAAAAGGCAATTGGTTTCCCCCAGCACCCTGAATGATAACAGTAACCAGATATAAATCCCACATAATAATAGAATTCAGAGATCTTCATTACACATATTTGCGTAAATGTGTGGTTAAGCCCCAAAGCCGCATCATGGCATCTCTGTTTATTTGGGGTGTCTAGCGCTATATCTAGGTGCAGGGTGTGGCACCCCAAAACACCGGCATAAGCCAGAAAGCCCAGCGTAGCATACCAGTGAAAAAACTATAGTGTTAATAAATTAGTATTTAGGAAGCCGAAGCTATAGAGAGGGTGATATAAACATGAAATGTAATTAAAATAGAGAAATAGTGTTAAAAAAATTAATAAGTGAAAAGTGTTAATAGAATGTAAAGGTATGCCACACTAAAGCCATCCAGCTCAGCCAGTCCAGAGGTACCACACCTCACATCTCCATTACCCCAATCTGGGTCTAATATTAACCAGCAAGGAGCCACAAGATAATGGCTCCTTACTACAGTATGTCTAAGCTAAGAGCTACCTACCTTGGAGCAACCCTATAATGCTCCATGTGGCATGTCAGGGCCTACACCTCCTCCTAATGCAGGAACCTCTCTGCCTCTCACAACAGACATATATATTGGTAGATGCTCAATTAGCTTAGTGATATCATTCAGGTGCTCGAAAGGGAGGGGTATTTCTGAGCAAGAAAAAAAGGCAATTGGTTTCCCCCAGCACCCTGAATGATAACAGTAACCAGATATAAATCCCACATAATAATAGAATTCGGATATCTTCGTTACACATATTTGCGCAAACTGGAAACCTGCCTGACAACCCATGATATTTATGATCCATTTCAATCATGATTCAGGAGAAGGCATAACACTGAAACAGCCCTGGTGTGTGTGTTAAATGATCTGCTGATGGCAAAATACAGAGGTGACTGTTCAATATTAATCTTTCTTGATCTCTCGTCAGCATTTGATACCGTGGACCATGGGCTTCTGATTGAGCGACTGATACATTTCTGTGGTCTGGATGGCATAGTCCTAAACTGGTTCAAATCATTTCTCACAGGCAGGTCACAGAGAGTATCGTCTGGATTATACTCATCACCACCAGTGCCATTGCCATGTGGTGTCCCACAAGGTTCTATACTATCCCCGATGCTTTTTGCAGTATACATGCTCCCATTGGGCGAAATAATCAGGTGCCATGGCCTGGTCTACCACTGCTATGCAGATGATACAAAACTGTACTTGTTCTTTGCTCCGGGCACTGATAACCCAATAGCAACCCTAAATGGCTTTCTAGCTGAACTACAAGAGTGGATGAGCGCCAGATGGCAGCGACTGAACCCGGATAAAACAGAGGTCCTTATGATACGACCGCAAAATGAAAGGACAAGACTGCAGCATAGCCAACCAACTGGACTTACACTCGGGGATTCAGAATTACCGACCAGTGATTGTGTGCAGAATCTTGGCGTTGTCCTGGATGGTGGCTTGACACTTAAACATCAGATATTGGCCACAATCAGATCCTCAATCTTTCACCTGAGGAACATAGCCAGAATCAAGCACTTAATTCCCTCAGATGATATGCCAAAAGTCATACATGCATTTGTATCATCTCGATTAGACTACTGTAATGCCCTCTACCTTGGTCTAACAGCAAAAGAATTGCAACGCTTACAGCTGGTGCAAAACACAGCTGCCAGGCTGTTAACCAACCAGCCCCGTTCTAGCCACATAACACCCATCCTCTACTCCCATCACTGGCTGCCTGTAAGATGGTGAATCATCTTCAAGATTGGCTTACTGAGTTTCAAAGCATTACATGACCAAGGCCCAAGGTACCTGAAACAGCTTCTGACCCCATACTGCCCCACTCGATTACTGCAATCTGTAAATGAAGGACTTTTAGCAGTACCTAGAATCTACCGTAATTCATCTGGGGGTTGAGATTTTAGTCATGCGGCTCCGACTCTATGGAACTCACTTCCCCGCACAGTGCGAGAGGCCCCAACTATAGAATCCTTCAAAAGTAGACTCAAGACTTTCCTGTTTACTCAAGCATTTCCATAGTGTCCCTTTTAGTATCTTCATGCTTCTGTATTATATGAAAATGTACTTCATTATTTTCTGTACTATATTATGCTATGTATCTGTTAAGCACCTTGAGTCCTATTGGAGAAAGAGCGCTATATAAATTAAATTATTATTATTATTATTATTATAAATGTGTGGTTAAGCCCCAAAGCCGCATCAAGGCATCTCTGTATATTTGGGGTCCCTAGCACTATATCTAGGTGCAGGGTGTGGCACCCCAAAACACCAGCATAAGCCAGAAAGCCCAGCATAGCATACCAGTGAAAAAACTATAGTGTTAATAAATTAGTATTTAGGAAGCCGAAGCTATAGAGAGTGTGATACACATATGAAATGTAAATAAAATAGAGAAAGAGTGTTAAAAAATTAATAAGTGAAAAGTGTTAATAGAATGTAAAGGTATGCTACACTAAAGCCATCCAGCTCAGCCAGTCCAGAGGCACCACACCTCACACCTCCATTACCCCAATCTGGGTCTAATATTAACCAGCAAGGAGCCACATGATAATGGCTCCTTACTACAGTATGTCTAAGCTAAGAGCTACCTACCTTGGAGCAACCCCATAATGCTCCATGTGGCATGTCAAGGCCTGCACCTCCTCCTAATGCAGGAACCTCTCTGCCTCTCACAACAGACATATATATTGGTAGATGCTCAATTAGCTTAGTGATATCATTCAGGTGCTCGAAAGGGAGGGGTATTTCTGAGCAAGAAAAAAAGGCAATTGGTTTCCCCCAGCACCCTGAATGATAACAGTAACCAGATATAAATCCCACATAATAATAGAATCCAGAGATCTTCATTACACATATTTGGGCAAATGTGTGGTTAAGCCCCAAAGCCGCATTAAGGCGTCTCTGTATATTTGGGGTCCCTAGCGCTATATCTAGGTGCAGGGTGTGACACCCCAAAACACCAGCATAAACCAGAAAGCCCAGTGTAGCATACCAGTGAAAAAACTATAGTGTTAATAAATTAGTATTTAGTAAGCCGAAGCTATAGAGAGGGGGATATAGTCACAAAATGTAATTAAAATAGAGAAATAGTGTTAAAAAATGAATAAGTGAAAAGTGTTAGGAGGAGGTGCAGGCCCTGACATGCCACACCCTGCACCAAGATATAGCGCTAGGGACCCCAAATATACAGAGACGCCTTGATGTGGCTTTGGGGCTTAACCACACATTTGCGCAAATATTTGTAATGATGATCTCTGAATTCTATTATTATGTGGGATTTATATCTGGTACTATTATCATTCAGGGTGCTGGGGGAAACCAATTGCCTTTTTTTCTTGCTCAGAAATACCTCTCCCTTTCGAGCACCTGAATGATATCACTAAGCTAATTGAGCATCTACCAATATATAGGTCTGTTGTGAGAGGCAGAGAGGTTCCCGCATAAGGAGGAGGTGCAGGCCCTGACATGCCACATGGAGCATTATGGAGTTGCTCCAAGGTAGGTAGCTCTTAGCTTAGACATACTGTAGTAAGGAGCCATTACCATGTGGCTCCTTGCTGGTTAATATTAGACCCAGATTGGGGTAATGGAGGTGTGAGGTGTGGTGACTCTGGACTGGCTGAGCTGGATGGCTTTAGTGTGGCATACCTTTACATTCTATTATCACTTTTCACTTATTAATTTTTTAACACTATTTCTCTATTTTAATTACATTTCATGTTTGTATCACCCTCTCTATAGCTTCGGCTTCCTAAATACTAATTTATTAACACTATAGTTTTTTCACTGGTATGCTACGCTGGGCTTTCTGGCTTATGCTGGTGTTTTGGGGTGCCACACGCCGCACCTAGATATAGCGCTAGGGACCCCAAATATACAGAGACGCCTTGATGCGGCTTTGGGGCTTAAACACACATTTGCGCAAATATTTGTAATGAAGATCTCTGAATTCTATTATTATGTGGGATTTATATCTGGTTACTGTTATCATTCAGGGTGTTGGGGGAAACCAATTGCCTTTTTTTCTTGCTCAGTTACAAACCTTGTCACTGTTGATAGATGTTAACGGACAAGATTCCACCTTCAGAAGCATGGTTTCTGCACCTCTCTATTAAAAAGAAAGCAGAGGAAGCCAATCATATCTGCCAGCACCAGGTAAGTCATAAACTGTAGTTGGAGCTGTCCAGGACTGTTTCTGATTACAGTTTGAATTGCCATATACACTCCACACTGGGATTCTGCATGGAGATCTTGAAAACTCCATGCAGGAGTACATTTATAAACATGCATAGACTTTAAGGTGCCAATATATTAGGGGAGTATTGGGGCAATACCCTGTTCTCATGATGCCTGAAGAATGGGGTACTGGGATGTAGATCAAGGAAATCTAACATGTTGGAAATCCTCAATTTTCAAATTCCAACAAAAAAAAAAAAATATTGGGATCAGAGAGTCAGGGATTTTTAACATGCTATTTTTTGCTGATTTGCTGAATGATTTACAATAATCAATGAGAAATCAGGATTGTATTGCCAACATTATATATCTCACATCAGATGATACTTTACTGACCAAGGAAAATAGTAAAGTAGCTAGAAGCTTTCATTCATAATCTCAGCAGATGGCAATTGCAGTAATAAACCAGCAGTTACTAGGTATACAGTAGACATTTATAGGGACTATCTAACATGATTTCTCAGAATTTGCTTCCACTCTCATGTGCACCAACAATAGAAACACACCACTGTATGTGAGATTAATTTATTATCGCTAAAAAAAGTGAAAGGGTATCGATACCATTAGTAGTTATTTTTTACATTATCTACAGAATAAAATATAATAAATTTATGGTTTCTGTATAAATATAAGGAATCTTGGAACCTGCAGGCTGCAGCATAATCTTTAAAGGGGCATCTGCTACTCTGAGGTCATACAACCCAGGACCTCCTTGCTCCACCCTCCTCCACACTTATAGTGTCTCCTTTCATAATGTAATTTGATGTAGAGCGCTCCCTATCCTCCCACCAGCCAGTCTAATGCTGGTGATGTAGCTACAGTATGTGTGCAGCCACACATGTGCATGACCACACCAGCCAGTCTGTTGGTCATTTGTAGAGATTGCGGGGGCAGTTTTCATGTTTTGTGTTTTGGTTCTGGTTCTAATTTCCAACTCGTGTTTTTGTTTTGGATTGGTTTTGCCAAAACCTCCCTTTCGTGTTTTGGTTTTGGTTTTGGATCTGGATGATTTTTTTTGGGAAAAAACATAAAAACTGCTAAAACCACAGAATTTGGGGGTCATTTTGCTCCTATAGTATTATTAACCTCAATAACCTTCATTTCCACACATTTCCAGTCTATTCTGAACACCCCACACCTCACAATGTTGTTTTTAGTCCAAAAGGTTGCATAGAGTTGGCTGTATGACTAAGCTAAGTGGCACAAGTGTGCGGCACAAACACCTGTCCCATCTAGGAGTAACACTTCAGTGGCAG
The DNA here is from genome assembly GCF_028390025.1 of Pseudophryne corroboree. Classification (NCBI taxonomy): domain Eukaryota; kingdom Metazoa; phylum Chordata; class Amphibia; order Anura; family Myobatrachidae; genus Pseudophryne; species Pseudophryne corroboree. The sequence continues at coordinate 238,965,651 of NC_086454.1, forward strand.
ACAGGACAGCAGATTTAAAAACTAGGCCCCAAACAGCACATCATACAAAGAATAAGAGGTGCAAATGAAGTAGCTGTATGACTAAACTAAGTGACACAAGTGTGCGACACAAACACCTGGCCCATCTAGGAGTGGCACTGCAGTTGCAGATAGGATGGCACATAAAAAAGCTAGGCCCCAAACAGCACAATATGCAAAGAAGTAAAAGAGGTGCAATAAGTTAGCTGTATGTCTAAGCTAAGTGACACAAGTGTGCGGCACAAACACCTGGCCCATCTAGGAGTGGCACTGCATTGGCAGACAGGATGGCACTTAAAAAAACTAGGCCCCAAACAGCACATGATGCAAAGAAGAAAAAGAGGTGCAAGATGGAATTGTCCTTGCGCCCTCCCACCCACCCTTATGTTGTATAAACAGGACATATACACTTTAACAAACCAATCATTTAACAAACCAGTCATTTCTGCCACACGACTGTGGCTGAAATGACTGGTTTGTTTGGGCCCCCACCAAAAAATAAGCAATCAATCTCTCCTTGCACAAACTGGCTCTACAGAGGCAAGATGTCCACCTCATCCTCATCCTCCGATTCCTCACCCCTTTCACTGTGTACAGCCTCCTCCTCACAGAGTATTAATTAATCCCCACTGGAATCCACCATCACAAGTCCCTTTGCAGTTTCTGGAGGAATTGCTGATAAAGGACTTCCCAGAGGAATTTATAATTCATTTTGATGTACATCATCTTCACCACATTTTGTGGAAGTAAACTCCTACGCCGATCGCTGACAAGGTTACCGGCTGCACTAAACACTCTTTCAGAGTACACACTGGAGGAAAGGCAACATAGGTAAAATAAAGCCAGTTTGTGCAAGGGCATCCAAATTGCCTCTTTTTCCTGCCAGCATATATACAGACTGTCCGACATACCTACTTGGATGCTGTCACTCACATAATCCTCCAACATTCTTTCAATGGTGACAGAATCATATTCAGTGACAGTAGACATGTCAGCAATCATTGTCAGGTCCTTCAGTCTGGACCAGATGTAAGCACTCACTCCTGACTGCCATGCAACACCGCCAGTAAGTGGGCTAGGAAATCTTGTCCTTTTCCTCGCAGCCCCATTTGCGGGAGAAAGTGAAGGAGGAGCTGTTGACGGGTCACGTTCCCCTTGAGTTGACAATTTACTCGCCAGCAGGTCTTTGAACCTCTGCACACTTGTTTCTGCCAGAAAGAGAGATATAACGTAGGCTTTAAACCTTGGAACAAGCACAGTGGACAAAATGTAGTGCTCTGTTTTCAACAGATTGACCACCCTTGAATCCTGGCAAAGCGAATGAAGGGATCCATCCTCAAGTCCCACATACATTGCGCAATCGCTCCGTCTTATCTCCTCCTTCAATTTCTCCAGCTGCTTCTGCAAAAACGTGATGAGGGGAATTACCTGACTCAAGCTGGCAGCGTCTGAACTGACTTCACGTGTGGCAAGAATGACTCCTCAGTCTTGCCAGTGATGGCACATGCACAGTTCCGACATGATCGCTGCGAACAACTGCAGCGAGTGATCGGTTTGGAATAACCCCCTGTGACTGTAGACCTCTTTAGTGTAGATCTAATAATCCACATCCTGGCCGCTGTGCATGGCAGTCAGGTTGACCGCACATGCTCAGAAGCCCCGCAACGCACTCAGTCCATCTCAGGTATGGGCTCCTTTTGAGTCCATGTCCCTGCCTGAGCTGGGTGATACATTCACCCGATATGACTGCATTCTACAATGCAATCCTGAGCACTAATATTGTGCCCAGATCACATTGCAAATGTGATCATTGACAAATGGACCCCATAAATATTTGATTTTCTAAAGACAGATTCTAATGTGTTTTGGAATAATGTTATTAGAGATGTGTGGTGGACACTTTTCGGGTTTTGGTTTTTGATCTGGATGATTTTTGAAAAAAACATAAAAACTGCTAAAATCACAGAATTTGGGGGTAATTTAGATTCTACGGTTTTATTAACCTCAATAACATTCATTTCCACTCATTTCCAGTCTATTCTGAACACCTCACAATATTGTTTTTAGGCCAAAAGGTAGCACCAAGGTCGCTGAATGACTAAGCTAAGCGACACAAGTGGGTGGCACAAACACCTGGCACATCTAGGAGTGGCACTGCAGTGACAAACAGGATGGCAGTATTAAAAACTAGTCCCAAAGAGCACATAATGCAAGGAGAATAAAGAGGTGCACCGAGGTCACTGGATGACTAAGCTAAGCGACACAAGTGGGCGGCACTAACACTTGGCCCATCTAGGAGTGGCACTGCAGTGGCAGACAGGATGGCAGTTTTAAAAAATAGGCCCCAAAAAGCACATAATGCAAAGAAAAAAAGAGGTGCAACGAGGTAGCTGGATGACTAAGCTAAGCGACACAAGTGGGCAGCAAAAACATCTTGCTCATCTAAGAGTGGCACTGCAGTGACAGATAGGATGGAAGATTTAAAATCTAGGCCCCAAAGAGCACATAACTAGGCCCCAAAGAGCACAATGCAAAGAAAATTAAAAGGTGCACCAAGGTCACTGGATGACTAAGCTAAGCGGTTCAAGTGGGCGGCCCTAACACCTGGCCCATCTAGGAGTGGCACTGCAGCAGTAAACAGACTGTCAGTTTTTAAAAATAGGCCACAAATTGCCCATAATGCAAAGAAAAAAAGAGGTGCAAGATGAAATTGTCTTGGGCCCTCCCTCCCACCCACCCTTATGTTGTTTAAACAGGACATGTACAGTTTAATAAACCCATTAATAATAAAGCAGCCCCTCCTGAGCCACCACAGCAGCCCTGGATGGGGCAAGTTGAGTTTGGGTGGGTCCGGTAAAGTACTAAGCACTACTGTGCAGTAATTTTATTTGTTATTGAGCCCCTGCCCTAGTGGAGCTTACCACTCTACAGTCCAAACTCATTTCATACTATAAGTAGGACTGTGCGAGGAAGCAATGCTAACCTGCATGCCCACAGCATGCCTCATCCTGGCAAGCCAGACATCTTCCTGGCTGTAAGCCATGAGACTCCATGCTGGGTCTTATTCAGTAACTGTGCCTCACAGGAGACCCTTGCCCATCTAGTACTTCGGCAATTTTCATTTCCACCTTTGCTGCTAGTTTTCACAAATCTGTTTGTGATGTTGAAGCTTGTTTCATATCTGCTCTAAGCTTTCTTTTAAATCTAGGTTCAAGTACAGCAGCACCCCTGGACTGTGGCTGAAATTATTGTTTTTTTTGGGCCCCCACCAAAAAATAATTAATTAATCTCTCCTTGCACAAACTGGCTCTACAGTGGCAAGATGTCATCCTCATCCTCAGATTCCCCTCCCCCTTCAGTGTTTACATCCTCATCCTCACAGAGAAATAATATTCAAACAAACCAGCCACATTATTTAGATGTCAGTGGACTGCATATGCTATTACCCAAAGTTTCTGATCTTGCAATGACGTATGATGAATGTGCTGCAGGTGACGTATAAGGGAGGATGTTCCTAGGTGGTAAATGTCCTTACCCCTACTAATTATGGATTGACAAAGACAACAGATGGCTTGACCCCTGTTGTCTGGATTTGTGAAGAAATAATTCCACACTTAAGAGGTGGCTTTTTTGGTATTTTGCCCAGGCATGACAATGGGCTTTTTCATCCCATGGCCAACAACTGTCTCCACTGGTGCCTTATTCAAACAAACCACATCACCATCAAAATCCTCATCCTCATTTGCATACCGAAACAGTGACAAGAATGATTTCTCAGGATCAAGGAAAATGTAATGTAGATTGAAAAAATACGTTGTCAAAATACTAGGAAATACTAATCAGTGAATAAGTACGCAATGGTAATTTTTTTTTGTGCTCAATTAAGATCAAAATAATTATACCTCACTAAAAACAAGGGCTCATCATCCGCATGGAAGAACACAGTGAGAAAAGGGTCTGAGATTCACTTGTCCCAAATATCTGTGATCACATGCACTAGGCTTAGGCTTGAATCCTGGTGAGGATATATGCAGGTTTTTGTTTAAATCTATATGACCACATGGGATAGAATATACTGTGCCTCTATACCGGTAATGATAGGTGATAAATATCCCCCTTATTGCATTTGCATAATGGTCTGTTAAGTTTAATAGGTGATACCGGTAGCTGCCCAGGTCCCTGGGCAAGCTGCTGATCAAGATCCAAGTCCTGCTGTGGATAGGATATTTCCAGGAGGTAAAAGAGGAAGATGCATTTCCCCCGTATGGAACGGGCTTGTTCTCTTCCAATTGGAAGTGATACACCACAGCCGAGGCAATATCTGCAATTTTTATCTTCTTAATTTTCCTACTTTCACTAATTTCAGAACTCTCATCTGTGATTCCAGGGGCGGATTGGCCCACCAGGACACCATGACAGTTTCCGATGGGCCGGTCCCATATCCACCTTAGCCAGGCTGATTCACACTCAGGCTGGGCTGGCTCACACTGCTTCCAGTACTTGCAGTTCATTAGAATGTAATCTGGAAGTTAGGCTAGCGGGCACTTCCAGGTGCCGCTAGCCGTGAAAATCGGTGAAGCTGTTCTAACAACAGGAGACCTGGAGAAAGTTAACCAGCCCATCAGCATCCTCTCTCTGGTCTTGGCCAAAGGTTTCTTAAACAAGCCTGGGAGCAGGAGCATAGCAATGGTCGGAGCCAGGTTCACTACACCTGTTGCCACCCTAGCTCCCGTACTCTCACTGAACTGGCCAGAGCAGGAACTGAGCACTGAAGGGGACCAGGCAGAGAGGTTATTTTTAATTACATTATTTGCTTCATCATGATGGTGTAAGGGTTAGGGCGTCCTTGGTAATAGTGTATGGTTTGGAGACTGGACAGGAGCAGGATGTACCTTGTTCTCAGGATGCCAGCTGATCAGGCTGCACTCACAGCCAGCCCTGGGACAATCTCTAATACAAAGTCCTTCAGCCCTATAGCTGCCAAATGCATGGCCAGATTAAGCCTTGGGGGCGCATGGTGCACCTAAAACAGGGGTACCCGATGGAAGGTGGGGGATGTATATTAAATTCTGCATACCTCCCAACATGTCCCATTGCAGGAGGGACAAAGGGCTCTCTACCTGGACTTCCCACTTAAGATATGATTGGCGTTACATGTGTTGAACAATTTAATTGATAAGAAAGGCGTCACAACTGAGGGCTGGGAATGCCGAGAGGAAGCCTCAGTTGTAGGGCCTGAGATGTATTTAAACTTAGAGGGCTGTATCAGACCCTTAGACATGCAGGTGGAATTATAGTACCAATGACCGAAGGCGTGACCACGACAACAGGAGTAAAAGTCAATGAGTTTTATTAAGCACAGTTCTAAATATACATTGGCAGTACTTTTCAAGTGTGGAATGAGCAAGTAGAAACAATACAAAGTTCCTTGGCGTGCTGCAGAATAGAGGATACCTCTGGGTGTGGTAATATCAGGTACAGTTCTTATAGACCAGGAGATGGAATGTCCTTAACCAGAACCCGTCTGCAGAATAGTGAAATGAGAATAGGAACTGACCAGCTGATGTTGCACTGGAAGCTGGTAGTATTGTGAAATAATAGTAGACTGCCGAGTATGCCGGATGGAACCGGATGAGATGATGGACTGTGAAAATTATGCACAAAAAAGCTAGAGTTAGATGATTATGAGAATTGATGGTTGGTTGATAATCGATGGTGAAGCACCGATGATTCTTGGAAACTGGACACCGCTGGAAGCTGAATGCTGGAAGCTGGTGTTAGTAATAATCTGGAGTGGAATGCAATGGTAGACTGGGCACCGCTGGAAGCTGAATGCTGGAAGCCGGTGTTAGCGATAGCCAGGACTAGACTGCAATAGTAGACTGGGCACCGCTGGAAGCTGAATGCTGGAAACCGATGTTAGTATTAGCCAGGAGTCAGGCTGCACCGCAAGGTGTTAGGCTGGTGCGGCTCTCTAGTGGAGTTTGGAAGCAGGAGCTGGAAAACCTGAAGCAGAAACAACCACAAGGAGGAGAGACTGGTACACAGGGTTTGACAACCAAAGCACTGACAATTTCCTGGTTCAGGCACAGGATACTTATACCTGCAGCCAGGCAGGCATTGGCTGAGCAATTATGCAGATTCAGTAGAGCAGTGGATTGGTGGAAACTGAAGCATGTGATTGAAACCAACATGGCTGCGCCCATGTCAGTACTTGGAGGAAAAGTTAGTTTGGAAAACCATATGGAGATGCAACAGTAACGGCAGCGGAGGCCGCGGAGGACAGGAGGCGCCACACTGACAACTTGCATACTGGAATCACATGGATGACAGCAGAGGCCAAGGCAGGCATGAGACGCCACACTGAGAAATCTGTATACTGAAAACAAAGGAACGGCAGCGGAGGCCACGGAGGACCGGAGACGCCATTCTAATTTTTAACATGAGGCCACTGTGACAGTGCTGCAAGATGCCAGAAGAGAAATGTAGCATGTGGACATCAGCCACACAGGTGAGATCCGGCCCTGGACCGCTGAGCCAGCCTCAGGAGACATCTGAATGGTAAGTATTGACGTCCAGTTACCCGGATCGTGACAAAAGGTATTTCAACAGAGATGATTGCAATCATAAATTAAGAAGGAAGTCCAGGTAGAGAGCATTTTGTCCCCCCAGGACTGTGTAATGTTAGGATGTATGGATTGTGTATATTAAATTTAAACCAATGGTGTGTATTAGTTGTAACTAATTGTTCTTTAATGCCTGGGTACTGTTTATAGCTCCACCTAATTGAAAAACAACTATTTTATAAACTTTTCTTGTAGTGAAACAAAGACAACTTAACCTTAAAACACACAAATTTATCGGAGCTATACATGTAGTGCAGTGCTATTCGTGTGGTGCTATTCATGTAGTGTGGTGCTATTCGTGTAATGTGGTGCTATTCATGAAATAATGTGATAGCTATGTATAGAATCAGGGACGGGTTGGCCACTGGGACAGATTCCGCTGCTCTGGTCCCCTGTGTCTGTGTTTCACTACTTGTGTGTGCTCCCTCCCTGTAATGTGCTGTATGTAGTGTGTGCTCCCCCTCCCTGTACTTTGAAACATATAAGGTTAAAAAAAATGGGTTTGTTGAATGAAAAATAAATAAAAAACAGAAGTAGATTAAAGGCATGACGGCAGTGTCAGTAGACACTGAAAGTGGGCATATCAGTGGGGCAGTACGGATGGTGTAATGGTTAGCATTACTGCCTCACAGCACTGAGATCATAGGTTTGATTCCCACCATGGCCCTAACTGTGCAGAGTTTGCATATTCTCCCCGTGCTTGCGTGAGTTTCTCCGGGTACTCCCACAATACAAAAATATACTGGTAGGTTAGGCTCCCAACAAAATTAATACTAGCGTGAATGTGTCTGTGTGTACATGTGATAGGGAATATAGATTGTAAACTCCATTGGGGCAGGGTCTGATGTGAATGGCCAAATATTCTCTGTAAAGTGCTGCGGAATATGTGTGCGCTATATAAATTACTGGTAGTAATAATAATAATAATAATAATAATATTAATAATATCAGTCCTTGTACATTCAGACATATGGATGTACATCAAGGAAGGGCATTGTGGCAGCATATGAATAAAGTCGCTCTTGACAGGCCCCTCCCCCTTCAACAAACTCTGCCCGCATTTGGGCTGCTTCCATAAATTTCCCGGGCTGGTGTTCGATCCCAAGCCACCCCTGCATGATTCCAAGGTAACTTTGGTCTAATGTGGACAACAGATCCACCTCTATAATTTCACTCACTATTTGAATTTAATTCTCATCTTTTCAGGTGCACTCTCATTAGTGCATCGGCGACACATTTGTCATCTTGTTCTACTACCATACCTCACCGCCTGTGCCCAATCTCGTTCAATCTTGGAAGCAAAACGGTGGTGGGCTAGGTCAGTACCTGGAAGGGTGACCCTCACCGCTACTTTACCTGTAACCCTGGGCTCAGATCTCCTGACTACGCTGTTTGGGCCTGTGTTATGTTTGTAAGTAAAGCACAAAAAAACAAGCAACTTGTAAAAACCATGTTGTACTGCAGGTGGGGCAGATTTAACATGTGCAGAGAGTTTTACATATGGATGGGTTATATATTTTCTGTGCAGGGTAAATTCTGTTTGTTTTTCATGTAGCCCACAAATGTTAGCTTTATTTTCACACTGCAATTTAGATTTCAGTTTCAACACACCCCATCCAAGTCTAAATCTCTCTGCACGTGTTACATTTGCCCGACCTGCATTAAAAAATAGTTTTGCCAAGTTTCTAGCTTTTTAGTTTTACTTACAAACATGAATAATGCCCTTTGTCCACTGATTCTGTACCTCACTTTGTTTGTACTCCCACACCATCACCTCCAGAGGGCCGCTAGAAGGCCACTACATGCTAACTCACAACAGCATTATTTCCCACATTGAAGAAGTTATTGAGGAAGACAGTGGGGTCCTTTAGAATTTGCATCTCTACCCTGTCAGAGCAAATCCTAGTCTGACAGCATCCAATCTGCCCAGAAACGTGAAAGTGCAGAGAAGTTTGAACTGTGTGGAAGGGGTCATGTTGGAAGGTCTGTTATTGTGAATATAAGGCTTATTGGGTACCATGGTGGCATAGTGGTTAGCATTACTGCCTCACAGACTAAGGTCTTGGGTTCAAAGCCTGAGTTTGTGCATTCTCCTTATGCTGGCATGGGATTCCTCCGGATGGTCTTGTTTCCTCCCACAGTCCAAAAACATACTGGTCGGTTAATTAGATTCTGACAAATATGTTTATATGTAAGTTAGGGAATTCACCTGTAAGTTCTATCTCCTACAGTGTAACCTTTGTAGTGCGCCCCACCTGGTATGCTCCTGGATGAGATGAAAAATACATGGACCTGACGGTTATGTTGAGTCACTGCCCCTAGCGTTAGGAAACTCCAACTAAGCATTTTGTATCATCTCTTCTAGAGTAACCTACTCCACCCAGGATAATTCTACACAGTGCACCCAAGACGGCTGTCTCACCTGGTACCTTCTGTGGATGGACTATACAACCAATGGAAGTTATTACCCAAAATGTCTACACCAACCCTGCATTATGCTTACTGTGCTCTCTAGGTTCCGTTGTTTTTATTCATTCTGTGTGATTCTTTTACATGCCGTAATACTAAATTCTTGTACTACATACTATTATTGATGTCTGTAAAGTGACTTTGAGTCCTATGGGAGAAAAGCACAATATAAATAAAAGTATTATTATTACAATAATTAGAATACCTTTAAAACTAGAAGTTAACTGAAATATATCATCCTAAACACAGGCTCAATAACCTATTGATTGACAATACTTATCTATTAAGTAAAACTGTTAGTAGAGCAGTGAGGTCCCGCCTCCTACCTTCAAAGCTCTCAGTTGTAACTGCCCAATCAAAGCTCACAGACTATCCTCTTCCACAGCTATCCCCCGTGTACACACACACACACACACACACACACACACACACCTCAAGGCTGTCTGACAGTGACTCTGGACAAGACACCATTCTGCCTGGCGACATCCCAATATATA